>NC_047513.1:19415243-19515243 GCF_902827115.2 Pseudochaenichthys georgianus | reverse complement strand
AAGATTGCAAAAGGATTACAAAACTATCTATGTTTCATTTCCTTTGCAGAAATGAATGCACATGTGTTTCACTACAGTGATGCTGAAGGTCCAACACAAACCTTTCAAGAGAGATCCGCTCTCTCTCTTTTAGTTATTTAAAGGAAGTTGTTTCTCATTTATAGTAATGGTAACTTCATGTATACGTAAGTGTGTCTCTTGAAATCCTGTTTTATTTGATACAATTTGTTTTGATCTCCGCTCACTGCTGTCTTTCCTAGTTCAATTACGTGTCATTATCTGCTGTTGCCATTCATCTTTTGAGCCACAGTTTGTAGATGTTGAAGTTGGATGTCATATTGTGTTACCTCTCTTTTTGCTAATGAAGAAACACCATCAGCAAATTAACGGTTTGATTCCCACTCTGTGTCTGAAGTAGCCACAGTGAGACATGTCTGTGTGAGTGCAGATATGAGTGGCCATTTGAGATTCTCAACATGTGTCATATGTGCCAGATGAGAAACCGAGGGTGGTGGAAAGAAAACGAGCCTCTCCCTGCAGAAATAATAAGCCACCTCTCTTTATCATCCTAACATCATTTCTCCTCATCATATTTCCTTTCAGTCCTCTTTTATGTCTGACCCTCACCTTCATCTCTGTCTGCTTGCCTTAGTCATCCCTCTCCTTTTGGATAATCTAAAAGGTACTCGTCTACATCTCTACAGTAAGATCAGAACGACCTAAAGCTTTTTTCCAAATCATGATCAAAAGCAGAATTTCTATGGTAACCTCATCTACGTTGGCTTCGAGCACAAAAAGAATCAAAACATGTTTTGTTCTCGGGGGATACTGAGTAGCATGAATGAGCACTGGCTTGTCCTTTTTGGCTCGGTAATGGAAATCTGACTAATGGGAGATCAGAGGAAGCAGAGGAGCATGCTGGGAGAAATTTGCAGAAATGGAGTTTAAGCCTCACTGAGAAAATCAAACATCTCTTTTTTATCATTATGTGCATGAGATGTCAGTGAGTGTGATGTTTACTTCTTAGCAGTGTGGTTGTGTCACAGGGATTTAAATTAGTATAAATGTACAGATATGAGAACGTATTATTAGATCTAAACAGATTTTCTTTTGATTTACACAAACTTAACACACTTTTTTTCCGAATCATATCAAATCAAAACAGATAGAAACATTCAAGATTATCATTTATCAAAGTTCACTCATTTACTTGTATTGTGCACAATGAAGCTTTACTGATGGTGCACTGCTGTTATTTTTAGCCACGGTAGCTAAGGGATGTCAATGCAGATCAGTAAATCCACCGCTTTGGTGAGAACTCAAATATCCCAACAAATATTTGATGATATGCCATGAAACATTAAACACACATTCATAGTCATCTGAAACCTAAGGATGACTTTGAAGCCCTTTGTTTTCTTAGAGCCATCACCAATCTTGGCTTTTTGTGAAAAATCTTGACAACTTTTGGATGTTTTAAACTTAAATTCAAACCTCCCATTATATACACAAACACAAGTTAAAAATAAAGAATTGCCCATTGCAATTCAGACTTATATTTGTCTAGGTTTAAAACCTATACTCTTCTATTAACACTATAGATTTGCCTCTGCTCCATTGACTTTTACATAGACTTTAAATAGAAATTATGCATTATTATAAGATAAATGCAGGTACCTTATATAACTTTGTATATTTTGTGAGCAGCTTAACTTTCAGTATACATACACAGGGATGCATGCCAATTAAAACAATCTACATTGTGTGTCTGGAAGATACTTGATTATAAATTAATACAACTATTATTACTACAGTGACATAAAGAAATTAGAAAAGCAAGTTTATCTTTAATTTTTGTCATCATACCTTCTTTGTCTTGTCCATGGCCTTCAGTATGCACATATTCAGGTCTTCTAAGGCACCGAGAACATTCTCATATTCACCGAGGTGCTGGGAGAAATACTCTTCACGCAAGAAAGACACAAAAAAAGAAACATTTTGTGAGTTAAATGGCTAGGACAGGGCTGTACATGTAGGTGTTTTGTTGAAGCAGCAGTATGTGACACCTCAGTCAGCCCATGGGGGTTTGGTCATGTGACATCTTACATGCTTCTTATTTTACGCTGGGAAAAATTTCAAATAGCATTTGTGTCTATGCTGCTTCTCACTGTGAGGCAAAGCAAGAACAAACTATAACCGTGCAGATTATAACTGATATTTAAAGTTATTATATAGGTGATAAATCAACTTACCACAGAGCTCATCGGTGTCCACATTGCTGCAGAGAGAAATAATGAGAGAGATATTTTAATAAAGAGAATTCCTCACATGTTAACGTTTCCAAGGTTAACAAAGGTGACATTAATACATTTTCGTCCCTGTAAAAACAGTTTTTTCTCAACAGTCTATGATTTGGTGAATGATTGAATGATGACAAACGGGACCAAGTCAAATATGAATCATGAATAATTAAATCAATACGTTGCTTTTTGTGGGCTAGAGACTGGTGGTCCAGACAGTGAATCTCTCACAGGAAACCCTTCAGAAATGTTTGTGATGAACGTTCATGCATGAAAGTGTATAAGTAATACACAGAAATAAAGACAACAGCTAAAACAATTGAAATAGTGTCCCCTGTACAGCTTGATTTAAGAAAAACGTTATTCCTTGTTACAGTGAAGGAGGCTGGGGATTTACTCGATCAATCAGACCAAACAGGAGAAAACCCTTAGAGCCACAGAGGAGGAAGACCAGGGGTTAGCAACTGAAACTGAGCCACTCGCTGAAAGGCTTTTACTTGTGTGGTATGAACATGGCCTTTTTGGCTGTGTGGATGGACCAAGCACAAGTTAAGCACTGAAAACTAAGAGAGGATGAAACACGTGATGAATTATAGTGGTATAGAGTACTGCTAGTCCACTTGTGCAATTAAACACAATTAAATTAAGTGCAATTAAACACGTTTCCTGCACAAATTAAACTGAATTTAAGCTACATGAAATGTCTTTGCTTTTGTATTTATTTGAAGAATAAAGCAACCTGAGAAGAGTTAACAGTGACGGTGCTATATAAAAAGTTCATTATCTCAACAGCATAATTAGGTGCACAAGCAAACCGTAAATTATGAGCGCCTTCAGCTAAACTTAAATTGCTACCAGAAAGACCTCACAGCTTATTGACTCATCCGTGGATCAATACAGGATTCAAGTCCCACTTCCTAACACCTTTACTATCTGTCAGATGAACACAGAGGAAGCCACATGTTTGCTTTGGTTCAATTTAAGTTCAGCTCTAGATGCAAATATCATACTGTCTGCTTGTGCATCTAATTATGCTGTTGACATAATTAAACAATTATATAGCGCCATCATTGTTAACAACTCTTGCTTGTTTGACACATAAATGACAGATACTCTCATAATTCACAAATACTTTTATGGATAATGAACCGTTGCCATGTAATATCTTATTCTCTTTGACTGCAGGCACATTCAAACAGTGGTGATATTCATTCAATTAAATACCATAGACTTTTTCTGCCAGGATAATTTTCCTGTGTTTGTTGTAATAATACAAATTTTGCCCACAAAAGTGCGTCAACTGGGAAGTTGGTAAGTGAGCTTTAGTTTCTTAATTCACCTATTAACTTGTTGGTTTGCAACATTATTGCTTCAACATCGCCTGAGCAGCATCTCATACAGGAAAATATACCAAGACAATTTCTTCATCCGTCACTGTAGAAGATTTGGTTCAATTATGAAATGTAAGCTTGACTGACGTCAACCTAGTGACTCGAGAAAAACAGGAAAATGTAACTTTAGTTGATTCTGTTTCTAGTTAAGTATAAGTATACTTACTTTAATTAGTACCATTGGAAAAAACAATTTTGTGCAACAATACATTGGAAGCAGTCTCTTTGAGGGGACAAATTCTGCTTTCTTTTGTGCGTGTAAATGGTCTGCAAAGGCTAAAATCCCCAAATTCCCTCAAACAAACAAACAAACAAACAAACAAACTTTGATGGCAAACAGTGTTTTAAGCTGGCTGTGAACTTTTAGTCCTCTTTTATTAACCTTCTAGCTGGCTATGTGTACACACTATTAACATGGACTTATATACAGGATATGAGAAATGACAATACAAAAGATCAGTTATATTTTTGTTTTATTGAATGCAAGTGTTTTATATTTCACTTTCAATTCCACCTGTAAAGTTTATTCAATAAACAATAACAATCTCAAGACTGGTAATTGTCTTAAATAAATGCTTTTACAGAGTTAATTCAAAGTGGATCCAAATTCCCTTAAATTCTAAACTTTTCAGCGTTAATGTCATCGCGGCCTGACATCTCGGTGGAAGTGATGTCCTCATCAGGAAGGATGTGATATGGCGGACATCATTACATGTCTTGAGCACAGATGTAAGCTATTGAATTATCACAGCCAAGGTCATTGTATTTCCCATCTGTTGGCAAATGGAAGTCAAAGATTAGATACAAAAGAAAACATTAAAAGGCAGTTCATCTGGACAAAGATTTCGTTTTCAATCAATGTGTCAACAACAACAATAATAATGTTTTACCAGTATGCATCTCCATGCAGTTTCACCAGCACCCCAGGCGGCGAAGGTGAAGGCAGAGCCGTCGCTCCACTTCCAATTGTCCTCATGCAAAAGGTTTTCAACAGGCTGAGCTCAAGCTTTTTAGGTAGACAACCAAACTGCACTTGTTCCCAGAGCACAACAAGTCAAACTGAGCAGGAACTCAGCGTGAGTAACAGGAGGTAACAGCTGTGGTATTAGGAGTGTGGGAAACCTATAAACCAGAGTACAAACAACGATTTAAGCAAGGTATCCTTATTCATCAATGTGTGCACAAAAACATTTACGTAAGGTTTTTTGTTGTTGTCTTTATTAGGATCCCCATTAGCACTAGCATGAGCATTGGCTATTCTTCCTGGGGTCCTCACACACTCAAAACATACATAAACATACATACAACAAAATTAAAACAAAACAAAACAGCTCATAATTTCATGCAATTTACAGTGAAATGAAGTGAAAACTAAAATGGTCATCCAATTATCGCCATCCTAAGGCCAAACAAAAGTAAATACAAATAAGTGTACATGATAATATATGCATACATAGCCACAGGCACAGTTCAAATTTACTTTGTAATACTTAAATAATTTTTTAGCAACCTTTTGAAATGTACTTGAGAATTTTCCTGAATGATGTGAACCGGTAAAGAGTTCCAGCTGATCATGGCTCTGGACTGTTTTCTGTCCCATATTTGATTTAGATTTGGGTAATACAAACCTTCCTTCTATTGTATGTCGTGTTTGATAGTTATGTTGTGCATATTGCGCTATAAACCTTTGTGATAATATATCTTGTGAGTGAGTCACTGTAATATTTCTGACAAAATTTAATAAAATATAAGTTGACCTCTGTCTGACAGTTAACCATTTCAGTGTCTCCAGCATTTCAGTGACTCTGGTTCTGTAGGAGCACTGCAGTGCACATCGTGCTGCCTTATTTTGTGCTACTTGTAGTTTGTTTAAATCTTTTTCAGCAGCACTAGACCATATAACCAAACAATAATCAAGCTGCATCCAAAACTTGTCTACTGACATCCATAGGCAAATATTTTACAATTCTTTTTATAAGTGACACACCCCTTCCCATTTTACATACAACATTATCAATTTGTTTAGACCAAGATAATTTATGATCCAGGGTTATACCTAGCAATTTTGTCTCCTTGACCTGTTCAATTTCAATATGGTTTAAATGTAGTTGCAATTTTGGTTCAACTTTTAACATATGATTTGATCCTATTAATAACGATTTTGTTTTTCCCGCATTAAGTACCAACTTATTATTTATGACCCACTCTGATATCAGTAGTAGATCTTTATTCATAACATTTGTCAACTCTCTTGTAGTGCTCTTGAACAGAGCACTTATATACTAATAAAGGACTGGCTTATCTAAAGCCAGTTGAGTAGCACTTGAACTGATTGGCTCTATGAAACCTGATGTACTTATATGATTCTGTTTTCCTCAAGGTTGTGTCTTCCTGGTCGAATGTACTTATTGTAAGTCGCTTTGGATAAAAGCGTCAGCTAAATGCAATGTAATGTAATGTAATGATGCTGCATAATATATTGTTGAGTCATCTGCATACATTACAATTTTAGCTTTTTCTAACACTAATGGTAGGTCATTTGTAAAAATAGAAAATAAAAGTGGTTCCAAACAACTATCCTGAGGTACTCCACAAGTGACTGTTTTCATCTTTGAGAGACTTCCATTAAAAAAAACAGTTTGACTTCGATTTGTCAGGTAACTTTCTAACCACTTCGGCGTTTCAAAATGAAAATCATATTGTTCCAGCTTGTGTAACAACAAAGAATGGTCAATGACATCAAAAGCAGAACTAAAATCGAGTAGTACTGCACCCACTAACTTCCTATTATCAAGTTCGCCCTTCCAGTCATCTGTCATTTGTGTTAAAGCGGTGCATGTGGAATGGCCAGGTCTGTAAGCATGTTGATACACAGTATTAAGTTTGTTACCTTCAAAGTATTTTTGTATTTGATTGACAATTATTCTCTCCATTATCTTTGCTAATGCTGGTAATAAACTTATTGGACGGCTATTTGTACCAGAAAATGGTCCAGCTGGATTTTTTGCATGTGGAATAATTTTTGCTATTTTCCATACCTGTGGGCATACATTTATCAATACTCAAATTTATAATATGACAGATAGGTTAATCCATGATATATGTCAATCATTCTCAGTATATGAAAATAGGTGTTGAATCCTCATCCATTTTGCGCTAAAACAAACAAAGCAAGTCACTATTAAACTCAATAGAAAATGCATTCGAACCATAGACTGTATATATAAAGATTCAAACCAGTTTTAATGTGGGATTATGCTCCCAAAACCTTAATCAATAAATGTATTTCTACTTGTAATAATGCCCCAATGTGGCAGTGGGGAGCACAAGGGCTGACTTTAAATCCTCCAACTGTTAATGTTTAACACTCAGAAGATATAATTATAAACACTAACCACATCTATATGTAAAGTCACTCACCATGATAGCATCATAGCCTCTGATCCAGGCACCATATGTGATGCTTGCGATGTTTGATCAAATCACAGATTTCAAGAATTCCTGCTCTTCAACGTCTGCCACGGAGACCTAAAGAGGGAGACATGAACAGAAGCTGAGTGGAAAGAAGGAAAGGTGGAGGGAGGATTTTATTTCTCGCCATGAATGATAATATTAACTCTTAATGTCGACATCACCTCTGCATCGCTCCAAGACTTTGGAAGTGAGGAAGAAGACGAATGTGAGGAAGCACACACTCCCTCATTAACATTTGGCTAAACACATTTTTTATAAAGAAAGGTAGGCATTTTTATCTTCTTTAAAGTTTATAATATGAAGTTACATAGGCAAATAAATATACTAAGCACTTAAATTAACTTTTCTATTTAAAAAAAATATGTCTTGAAGACACACAATCATGATTTTAATTAATTAATTAATTAAAGTGTTCAGTCCTGGAAGCCACCTTGAGTCCAAAGTACTCATTTTCTAGTGTGGTATGAGTAGGTGGAGTTTGGGAAGTAATTGGTCGATGATGTGTGATTTATTGTTGGCCAATTAACTTCTAAACTATTTTGTGCAAGTTCATGAATTGATTTAGGCCATGAAGATTTTGTTAGATGTAGAAAACAATGTTTATTCCTGTGATTAACTGTTCACTCTCATTCCAGAGTCATGACCATGAGGTTGAATTGGGAAGGCGGGCAATCTGCTATAAATGTGACTGGAAAGAGAGGGGGTGTAATGTTTCTGTGAAATAATATTTTCTGTTGAAAGCTATAAATAAAATGCCTTTTTTTTTCTCCAAGAAAACCCTCTCTAGAATTGTGATTTTTTTATCACCTCACATTACAACAACGCTGTAAAATGATTCAGGCGTGCATTAGAAATACTTATTTACGTTGAATTGAATTATAAAAAGAATAAAAAGGAAAACGTTTGTAGGACTGACCTGCAGATGTCATCTGTAAACAGCAAAAGAACAATTTTCGTTTAGGTGAGTTTATATTTAATTTTTAAATATAATAAATTCTCCAGCCATTTCTTTTCAACCATATTATAAACTGAAAATTAACAATGTTTATTTAATTTACAAATGATTTAAAAACACTAAACAATGACGGGGAGATTGTTTAGTGTTGTAAATATATGATAATCATAATAATATACTGGATATATATGATATCATCTTTTTCTTACCAACACCAGTCCACTGATAAGCAAGAGCCCAGCAAGATGAATAACTGATGACATCTGTGTAAATATAAAATAGGAAAGTAAATACAACACACTGTGTGGTCGCAGCAAACACATTCAGATACTCTAAAGAGCCTTAACACTGGTATGGAAGTCAATATGTTCCATCTGATTTAGAAATTAAAAAGCCATTGTCTTTCACTTAATAATTGTGCATTGAAATTATGTATCTGAATTGTTTGCCTCTGAAATTCATTGTTCGAATTTTCTACAACTCGTTTTCACATTTTTTTTTCAATGTTCACAAATTCAGCAGCAAAAATTCAGTCACAAATCCATTTCCGTGACCAACGCAGCTTGATTTGGCTGGGCATTTGACTTGATCTACAATCGATTGCTTTTCCTTGGGTTCCAGGATGATGATCTACATTTTTTGTAGCTAAATCTTTGCCGGTGAATTTATGAACATTAAAAAAAGGTGAAAACAATGTGTTTTGGAACAACGACATTCAGAGGCAAAAGATCCAGATACATAATTTCAATGCATAATTGTTCAGATGGAACAGATTTACTTCCATACGCTGGGCTGATTCAAATACGTTTTTAATTCATTCATTAAAATTGGAAATTTCAATTTTACTTTTTAACTTTTCCATACAATATTTTAAGCATCCTTAAAAAAAAGTTATCTTTTGGAAGAAAATTCCTAGTATAATTAAGAATAATCATTTGATGCAATGCTGAGAGGAAAGTCTTACCTTTGTTGTGAGGATTATCTGATGATGTTGTCTTTGCGGAAGAGGGTAGCGAGTGATGGAGGGAGAAGAAAATGCAGTCTTTATAAACCTTCAGCTGTGGCTTAAAGAGTTCATTTAAACACTGTTTAATTATTCCAATGAGGACACGTTCAATACAATTGGGCAATTTCCCATGAAAGGGAGGTGTGAAATGAGCCAATATTACTCCACCTTGGACAATTTAGGGTTTATACGCGGCCTTTGAACAAACCCCTCTGGATGTTAAGGTGTAATCTTGTTTAACTTCTAATTAACTCAATTAACTTAACCTAATTCACTAAAATGTGTCTTCTTTTTTAGGACACATTTAAATTGCGTTTTTTTAGAGTAAGGACATATTGTTCGGCTCAAGTCACATCTTTTGTTTCAACGTGTACATACACAGAGTCTTGAGTTTTAAAGCACTAAATGGGTTGGCTCCGGCCTATATAGCTGAACTCCTCCAGCGCTACACCCCAGCCAGAGCTTTAAGATCTGCTGACCAGCTGCTACTGGTAGTGCCTCAAAACCAGAGGGCACTGAGCCTTCGCAGCAGCTGGCCCCAGGCTCTGGAACACTCTTCCCCTCCATGTGAGGTCGGCCCAGACCCTAGGGGCTTTTAAATCCACACTGAAGACATACTACTTCTCTCTGGCCTTCTAGTTATAGTGGGGTTACGACTCCTGACTGTTCCATGTGTTGTTTTTATCTGTTGTGATTTATTGTGATGTAATGTGTTTTTATGTGTTTAAATTACATGTACAGCACTTTGGCTCGACCAAAATCGTTTTTAAATGTGCTCTACAAATAAAATTTGATTTGATTTGAGTTTCATATATTTCAGTCATCATAAAGACAACCTCATTCCCATAATGCAACTCAATTATCTTTGTATTGACATCATCATGACAGTTATCTTTAAGTCTGACATATGTGTCAAAAAATTTAAAGGGCGGGAGTAATGGGTTAGGCAAAGAGAGTCCTTGCAAACCAAGATAGAGTAAGATAAGAGTAATGGATAATGCCTACTGAGTTTAGTTTAGTATAAAATATGAACTTTATGTTTTGATCAGAGAAGCATTGAGCCACTTAGCATCGGCCACATCCGTCTGCTGTGCTGAACAGTAGCAGTATGATAATAAAAAGGGTTTGTTTGACTTTTATCAATATTATTTAATGAATATACGCTTTAGGGTGTTCAAATAATTGTCTGTATTTACTAAAGGTGTGTTGAATCTGTTCCTCTTTGAAATAGTTAAACAGTGCTTTGCAAGCAGAGAATGAAACGCTTCGAGCCACAGCTGAAAGTTTATAAAGACTGCGTTTCCTCTCCATTAATAACTCGCTGCCTGCTTCTGCAACATCATCAGATCATCATCAAAGATATGACTTTAATCCTTCCTCTCAGAACAGAAGAGAAATGTTCTATAAGGGTCAAAAACATGTTTGAAAGAGCCCAGTGGTTAAGCTCTTCTGCTTTCCCTATTTTCTCTTCAAACAGATCAGTCATGATTTTAAATTAAGTTTATTTTCAGTTTAAACATAGGAAAAAAGACAGACAAATGTATTTAAACATAAACTCACCTGTTTAAAGTGAACTAACATGGTTCTGTTAGATGTTGTTACACATTGAAATACATTTATTGTTTGAGTTTTTTTCAAGTAGTGCAGTATGGTTTGAAATGCAACTTGAAATGCAATCCTTCTCCTTATCAAAGTTTCTGCTGAAGAGCCAATACGTCCATTCCATTAAACTGTTTCTTTAAAAAGATGTTCTACAACTATAACTCATTGCTAGCACAAATACAATTGTACATGGAGACTCCTCTAGTAAAGTAACAATATGTATGTTTCATGACACATTGCCAGTTAGCTTGCTGATGGTCTACCATGGGTTAAGTAGATGAACTGCCTTTTTATGTAATAGTTTGGTTTAATCTTTAACCTGCAAATGGGAAATACAATGACCTTATCTGAGCAAGAACTTACGTCTGTGTTGAGGAAATGTAATGTCCGCCATCACATCCTCCATGAAGAAGACATCACTTCCATCAATATGTCAGGCCTCGATGACATTAACGCTGGAAAGTTTCATCCTGATTTGGATCTTCGTTCAACTAACTTGTTAATAATAATAATAATAATAATAATAATAATAATAACTGAGATTTCTATAGCGCCTTTCAAGGGACCCAAGGTCGCTTTACAGGAATAGGGCAAGCACAAACAAAACAAAACAAAACAAAGGTCAGACAGACAAAACAACAGATAGATTTAAGGGCCGAAAGCCTTGGTGAACAGATGGGACTTGAGGGCCCTTTTGAAGGCGTCCAGTGTGGGGATGTTACGAATCTCCGCAGGGAGAGCGTTCCAGAGGGTGGGGGCTGCCACACTGAAGGCTCTGTCCCCGAAGGTTCTCAGTTTGGTGCGGGGGGTGGTGAGCAGGCCAGAGTCTGAAGACCGCAGGTTCCGGGGTGGGGCATGCGGGTGAAGGATGTCCGATAGGTACTGGGGGGCAAGGGCATGGAGGGACTTGTAGGTCAGGAGGAGGACTTTATAAGTTATGCGGAACTTGACCGGCAACCAGTGGAGGTGGATGAGGGTGGGAGTGATGTGCTGCCAGGGCTTTGTGTGTGTGAGGACCCGAGCTGCACAGTTTTGGACATACTGGAGCCTGTCCAGGGTTAAATGAAGTATTCATTCTCAATGTAACAACAATTTCAGACCACAGCTCAAGATGTCTGTCTGCAGATTGTGATTTCATTGAATAAACTTGATACCTGAATACTTGCATTCAATAAAGACAGAAAAACTATTGATGTCATTTTTCACATCCATTCAAACATCCAGTTTAATAGTGTGTGAAAGATCTAATCATCTTTATAAAAATCAAAAAGGTAGAAGCTTTGTGTGAACGAGTAGAAATATGAATACAATATATAAAGGTCTCATAACTAAACGTAACCATTTTAACTATTTAAATGTGTTAATAAACATTTGATGTGTTCCTCCAGCTCATGTGGGCTCCATAAATACACCGTTCCCTCTGACAGCGAGTGTCCTCAACACGATAGTTGGACATAATTAAAAGCAACATAAGAAAACAAAGTTACTTTGCAATCCAAATGTTGTAAAGCTGCCAAGTTCCATTAAATCCAAACAGCATCACCTTCTACATCTCCTCCATTATTCATAACTCACTTCTGACCTCTATGGAATAAAGTAAGAATTTACTTACTCTGTGTTGTGAGTGTCAATCGTGTGGAAGAGCTCCTGCAACTCTTCAGCTGTCAAGACTCCGTCAGAGAAGTAAGATTTGAACTCATCAAAGGAAAGTTTTCCATCATCTGGGGAAGGAGCACAAAAGGGAACTCGTCAACACAGTGCTAGGACATCGGGTGAGGTGGCCATTTTCATAGACTCGCTACATACAAAAGATGTTTGAGTTAAAAGTCTCATTTGTTCTGCACGTGTGTTGGACATAACAACCATATGAAATGTAAGCTTTCATGGCGGGCAAAAGATTTAAGGAGCGCTGTAGCTCAGATTTAACTCTTCATGTTTCAATAACGTAAAAAGAGTAATGATGTTAAATAAAAAATGTAAGTCCACCTGATAAGCAGAAAAAAAGGCTGACATGAGACCAGATACAGCCCCTTATAAACTGCAGGGGCTGAATCAGCAAAATACAGCATCAAATAAATTGATCAATGTCCCTTTAAATTGACACAAAAACATTGAAACATTATTTCTTGTTTTTAATGTTGTAGTAAAGAACAGGGAGAGATCACCTCGTGTTGCTTTAACCAACTTCATGGAAATCCATAACAATGATTCATTTGTATGATTTGAGGCAATCATGCTTAGAATAAAAAGGCTTTAGCTATGTGAAATATGGAAGAGGTAAAAGTAAACAACATGTTTTTCAGCAGCAAAATCATCGACCACAGGTGAAATAATTTTCCTGGCTGCAGTATTCTGTTTGTGTGACTAGAGGTGGCTGATCTTAAAATGTTCACAGGATGCTCAGTGTGTGTTGCATGCCACTATATGTGAGCAAGAGGGATGCACCAATGAGAACGCACATCCTCAAGGGCGCACTGACTCACTCGATGAGCTCAGAAATAATCTTGGAACGGACCTGCCATATTAGTGCTATTTACACAACAAAAACAACAAAAATGTGGGATGATTTCTTACCTTGCTGCATGACAAGACACACAGCACGTAAATAATGAGTTTTAATAAGCTCTTTTGGCTCCTTGAGGATTTTCTTTGCTAGATTCTGTCAAATGTCAGAAGAAAAACACGATGTGGTTTATTTGTGTGATACCAGCAATCATTGTCACTGTGTGAATGCGTTACATCAGTGGTTCTCAAACTTTTTCTGTCAGGCCCCCCCTTTGGAGAAAAAAAAAAGTCGGGCCCCCCCAACACAAATAATCAGGCTCAGTGGCGGCGCCAGATATTTATTTTGGGGGTGTTGTGGGGTAGCTTGACGTTTCATAGAGGGTGCTCAAACATTTAGGGTTTCCCACTAATGTACCGGTCGCTACAATGGAATTTTCTACTGCAACACTCCCCACGCAAATACACAACGTACCCGTGACTGTTACAATGAAGGCTCGATAATCAGCTCACGGCATATAGGTGTACAGATTTACTTTTTCATTATGGATATTTTACATATCACCCTTTTAAAAAACTCCTTATATCCGTTAGCATAGCTCACTAGCATCAGAAGCTAACAACAACGATCTCTCTCTCTCTCTCTCTCTCTCTCTCACGCACACACACAAAATGGCTCGTTCCACACACACACACAGAGCCGAGCTTTAATGAAACACAGAGACCCCCCACTTTGGGAACCTCTGCCTTACATGATGTGTGAAAGAATGCGTCTGCAGGGTTATATTTTACGACACACGTAAAGGTGACACAAACTGTCAGTCATACAATCAAATGGTGGTCTCATCTTCAATATAGGAACACATTTGATAGAGGGTGGGAAATCAGATCAACACATTGTGAGTAATTTCCCCTTGGGTCATTCAAAGACAAGTCCATTTTATTTATATAGCCCACAACAAACAATACAACATTTACGTCATTGGTTTTGCAATCTGTAGATCACACCCTTTGTCCTTTCCGACCCTTGATGAGGAAAAAAATGCACACAAATGCAAACCTGTCCATCAGACTGACACAATTGAACAAATCAGACTAAAAGAGAAAATCCAAATGTAAAGTCTGTGCTGTGTGCCATAACAATATAGATATTCCTTGATTTAAACTCAGGCTGTCTCTAGTAAAAAACAAAATCAACTATTTATTTCTGTGTGTGTTCTCACTGTTCAAACTGTATAAGACCTCCAGCTAAAATAAGTCATTAAGTGTGACTGATGGACATGATAAAAACTGTCTGGCTGGTATACATTGTTTATATTTTTCTTCGTGAATGCACTCAAACTGAACCTCAGTGGGCATGGTCAGTTTCCTGTTTCCATGGAAACTGAAAGAGATTTAGTAGAAAATCATGACCAGAATTTCATTGAGAAAATAGTTTTTACTCACACGAGAAAGGAAGGCTTAAAAAAACACAGAGAAATGTGTGTGTGAGTATGTTGGTGTGTGTGAGAGTGTGAGTGTGAGTGTGTTTGTGTTTCTGCTAAGAGCTTTTTGCGTAATATTTACCGTTTTTATCAGCTCTCCGTAAAATCTGAAACAAGAAAAGGGGAAAAGGAGAGACGTCAACAAAATGAATAAATGTGTGTGTGTGTGTTTAATAAATGGGGGCATGTGTGTGTGTCTGTGTGTGTATATCATTGATCCCACTCTCAAAAGCAGTGTGTCAATAAATTATTGATAGTGCTGTCCTAGAGTCCAGAGAAGATGAAAGGCAAAGTGGCGATGACCACATCAGCTCAAAATAGCACGTCCTACTGTCGCTTCTTATCGAGTTTGTACTTGTGAAGATTGCTCTTTAAGTCCACATACACATTAACACTATGCGATAAATCTGACAGCATAATGTGCAAGATTAACATTTGTAAACGCCATCCTTTCATCTTTGGATTTATAGCTTGGGGGAATTCAGCTCTTTGGTACAATTTGAGAAAAAATGATCTACCCTTCCTCTAGATCTCTGTGTGTTCTGACTTACATCATTTGTTTTTTTCTAATCAGTCTTTGTGTCCTATTCTGCTGACCCCAACTTAAAAACTGCTATTAGTCTCTTTCTCTGTACTTTTGACACATCTCATGTATCTGTAATCTCTATCAATTATCGATTACACCAAATGCACAACATGTTGCACATTTCAGCTCCACACTACCTCTTTTTAAATCTGCACAGCTCTCCACTTTGAATATATTATTTGTAATTCTCTCTTTTACTGTACTCAGTTTTCACATATGTATATGTGTGAATTTTGTCTTAATAATAGTAACTTTTTTAAAATGTATTGTAAGGAAGTTGTTCTACATGAGTTTGGGGCTTAATATGCTCAATATGGGCATAATAAGGCAGCAGTACCACACGAAAGGTCAGGAAAAGCGCTTTATAAATAACATGTATTACTATTATTATTATTATTATTATTATGTTAATTAACAACTATAGTCGATGGTGAATAAGTGTACCTTAATATAAAATGTAACCACAAATCTATATCTATACATATCTTCATTTATCTTGTCCCAATCCTCAATTGGTCTTCCCGAGGTTTTTTCCATGTTTGGAAAGGAGGGTTGTCCTTCTACGCTGCAAGGGTCTAAAGACAGGTATCTTACGCTTTACACATCGTAAGGCCCCTTTTAAATATTTAAATGTGGGGTTTTTCTTTTATTAATTGTGATATTCATGCAAATTATATTGTTGAAAATCATTAAGCTTTGTGTGCTGATTGGATTTAATTATACTGGTAACTCATCACAAAAAATGGAAAATCTAGCACCACAACATGAAAAAAAGGAAGAAGGTCACACATGGAGACACAGTTTATCTAACCTTTTAAAGGATGAAACGACTGTTTGGAGTCAGCGTGTGTGTTTAAATGACACGCACCCGGCTGAGCTAGCTATATAGGAAATGTCAAGAAAACAACAGACACACATTTCCAAACATTTGGACTACCTATGTTGCAAATGTATTATCTTTTCAATTTAAACACGGCATCTATTGCACGTCTGTCCGTCCTGGGAGAGGGATCCCTCCTCTGTTGCTCTCCCTGAGGTTTCTCCCATTTTTCCCTTTAAACTGGGTTTTCTTTGGAAGTTTTTCCTTGTACGATGTGAGGGTCTAAGGACAGAGGGTGTCGTATTGTCATACTGATATTCTGTACACACTGTGAAGACCACTGAGACAAATGTAACATTTGTGATATTGGGCTATATAAATAAACATTGATTGATTGATTGAGAAGCAACAATCTGATGTTGAAACTGGCCTTTAAAGGAAAGCAGTGGTTTCATTCACTACCAGAAGATAAAGCAACTGCTCATTATCAGCAAGACATTTGATGTTATACGCCATCAACCTTTAATAACTGTTGATTCCCATTCAGGCAGCCAACAGGTTTACTGTCAAAGCTTCTCAAGGGAATGAGAGAGTGGAGGAATGAGGAGGAATATAACGAGGTGGTGGGTGCAGAAGCAGAATGCAGTGCCGTGATATGGATATAAGATGTTATTTCAATCTTGAATTTCTTATCATGTGAGGGAGATCTATAAGTGTTGGTAATCTTTATCATCCTTTAAAAAGACGTAGGTTAAAAAAGTTCTTAATATATATAAGGAATTGCCTTACTTGAGCTAGATTTGGCTTTAGAAAAGGAATAACAGCCTGGCTTTGGTCAAAACCAAGAAGATCTATTATGCTTCATTAATTTGGTTTTTGAAAACTGACATAACAATGGATGGAAGTCATTACATGATGAATCTAAATTAAGGGTCTGCAAAATCTAATTAATTAATCATATGAACCAAGGGATTTTTCTGCACCCAATATGCATAAAAGGGATCCATTTTAACTTGTGTGATCAAAAAACCTCCACGGATAACTATTGAAATCACTAAAACATACATTTAAAAAGTCAAAATGCTTCTTGAAATGCAACACAAATCAAAATAAAAAATCTGGAAAGAATAATGTTTTTCCCCCTGATTTGTTCTGCTAATATAGGCTTTAGATTGTTAGGTTATCAGAAAAATGCTAATATAGTCCTGTATTATGAAGATGCAATACATTTTGTATTGCAAATAATGATTAAAAAATGTTTTACTTACATCAATGAAAATCGACATCCCCTTTTTTAGCTCCATTTCAGCGGTGGGCTCCTCAAACACAGCCTGAACCTGTTCTGAACAATCCATCTTTAAAAATGTAGCTACAGAAGTGCAGGGGAATGTGTCCGCGTGAACCTCTTATCTGGTCAAAAAGAGCGACTGTTTAACGCGGTCAAGTCAGACGGAATAAAAGGCACAACTTCCGGATTAAGGTTTAACACATCACATTTTCACTATTACATCAATACCACGACCAACCTATTCTAGATGTTTTTGTCTGCCCTCATTTTGCTACACATGTTTCTGTGTATAGTTTTGACGCTATTGTTTGCATGACTGCCACAAACAACGATACGTTTCCTGAATACGTATGCTTTTATTATGAAAGCGAAGTCACTTAACTTCCTGCCATGTGCTCTGTCGGCTTTCTGCTGTTGTGATGAGTGCAAACCATAGACTGTGGTGCAAACCTACATTGGAGGAAGCGAAATGTCACTCAAATCAAATGCAACTTCAGTATCGCACTTTAGGAAAATAAATCAATAAATGAAAGATGTACTTTTAATGACAGATAACATAGCCTATGTCTAGAATCAAACATATCTACAGAATAAAGCCAAATTAGCAGCAACACATGTAACATAGGCTATGCCCAAATAGGAATCCTATAAGCTATAAAGATTTATATATTTGTTTATTTTTAAAGATGAAGGCCAGACAAAAGATAATTTCAGCTTGAGTTAAAGTCCTCTTTGGACTTTGACATTTAGTTAAACAATAATGTGAGGTAGTCTCTTCTTCTTCTTTTTCTTTTGCCTTATATATTCGATCATCTAGCCTACTTAATTTAATGTATTTAGGGTTTATAAATGTATATGTTCTCCTTTAAGTTGACCAAAGTGATAGGTAACATACAGTGGTTGACATAACATAACCACAAAATTCCAAATAGCAAAAACAAGTTTACAACTTTTAATCTTAAAAGAATAATAAAGGGAAAGAAAAACACTTGAGAAAGAAGCACTTACAAAAAAATAGCTTTACTTATGTAACAGTTTCAGTTTGCCCCTCAGATGTTAAACCTGTTGATCTTGTCAGACCAGATTGTTGTCAAGCCTGCATGATGTTCCACATGTTTATACATCAATGCAACTCATGAATAAACCCTGCAAATGGCTTGGTTGTAAAACTGTGCAACAGTTCCATCTAGTGGAGTGTTAAAACAGCACTGCTGTCTTCAATCTCAACGCAAAAACTAATTAAATATAAGCATTTGGTGTAGTATAATCTATCCGTATGTACTACTTCAAAATGAAAGCTTTTCAGGAAGCCGAGGCAACTTTTTAGGGAAAGCTACAAAAAAAAACCTCTTACCAACAGCTGGGAGTCAGGCGGTGAGCAGTTTGCATGAATGCACGCATTGTCTGCTCCACTCCCCTCATTATGAATTTATGATGAGCATACCAAGCAGGCAGGGAGATAACCCCCAGGCTAATACTTTATTGTATGCTCTCAGAAATACAGGAGAATATGAATGCAAACTCTGCTACACATTTATTGTTCTAAATTGATCAAGTAGAATTCAATTTTGTGTGTGATATGATTTCCGTTAATGATTGATGACCATATTATTTGTCTTATGTAAAACGTTGTAATATATTCATGAACTGCTCATATAGCCTATACAATTTTAAAAAGAATGGACTTTGTTTAGTTTTTTGCACTTTTTGTTACTTTACTACATTTTAGAGGGACATTGTACTCATTTATTTGAATGCTATGATTTTGCAGATTACGATTGAACCTAAACCCATGAGAAGCCTTGTTCTAAACAACCCAACCTTTAGACAACATTTGTAATTATAAGCTAATAATATTAATTATTATGATAACATAGCCATTATTTATTATGTATACTTTCCATGTTAATAAATTGTACACTATTTTCTTTTAAATTATTATAACTTATGTTGCTTTGTTATAGGGTCAATAGTGAACTACAATAAAGTGTGTGTTAATGGATTTGTGTCTTTAGTGAATTGTATGTTGTGTTATTTGTAAAGCCTACTTAAGCAAACAATCTGTATCTTCCATCACTAATACCTTATTGATAATCGATAGTAATTTAATCTAAATAATAATGGTAGTTGTTAGTGGAAACGCATGTGATAGTCTGACAGACGAAATTATTATTAAAATGTAATGATGATGTATTTATCTTTTTGTTTTGCAATTGTGCTGGTGTGTATACTTAATTGTATACGTATACAAGTAGTCAATTTTGTACTGATGAGAAAGTGATGAGTTATCACATGTTTTTTTTATTTTGAATATGTTTGAGTATCTAACAGCAGCACTGATAGATTAGGGTTATGCCAAAAAGGCAAAGTCCCAAATACATGAGTTGTCCTTTTATGTGTTCGATAATAGAAGAAATGTTTTCCCCAACAGTAACTGCATTACTTGAATAACAGCATTGCAATATTTTCAGACACACCTCTGGTAACTTTAACACTTTTCTCTCAGTCTATATCAATATATTATACCAAACAAATACAGAGGGAGTGTTATACTTTTGTCCCTTTTGGATTAATTCCTTAATATTTATTAAAGGAACTAAATCATATTGATGCAACTTTCTGGTGGAGTAGTTTACATCCAAATGTACTTAATAATTCAGTTGTATGCTTCTTTAAACATGTACATAATTTAGAGGAATATTATCCAACAGTATCCAACAACCCAACAAAAGAAGCTCATAGAAAGCCGTTACAATAAACTCAAGCTCCACCATCCATAATTGATAATTGATCCAAAACAAACATAATTTGTCATGGAACCCCGTAAAAGAAATCTCGCGATGACAGCAGTAGCGCTCTGATTGGACGAGAACGTCAAACGGTCGGTCACGTGGACAAAGAGGGTCACTTGGCATTCTGGGACACAAACAGTGGTCAGTATGAAAAGCTTTATAACCGCGTCAACAGCAGCAGTTTCGATCCACTGTGGAAGAAGGAAGGCGACCGGAGAAACAACAACAGCCAGCAAACAGAGAAAGAGATAACTGTATTTCCTTATCCGGTGTCTGCGGCTTGTTTGTCGCTCTGTTGTCCGAGAGAAGCAGCGTATGAGGAGGCCAGCGACGGCGGTTTAGTCTCTAAGATGCAACGGTGGACTTTGTTCAGGCAGTGAGCTAGTTAGCTAACGGCCAGCAGTAAGTTAGCCGTGCTGTGATTAATGCTAACTCCTAAACGTTAGCTCGACGGCAATGCTGGTGGAGTCTTAAAAGTTGATGATCTCGCAATATTTCGCTTCTGTTCATCTCAGTCTAAAGAAGAGTTTTTTTTCACTCTCAGTTTTCCTGCACTGACAGCTCGCTCCGTCCATTCATTCTGCTGTCCTGAGCCGAGAACAACTCTGAATATGGCGAGGGTTTCACACCGAGACTACAAAACTGGCGCTTTTAAATCACTGGACTGGCACGTTGCCCAGCTAGTGTACCCAAGATAAACATTGTTAAATTGGACAATTCATCAAATGGCCAAGGAGAGTGACGGATTTCATGTGTATGTCTCACTGCATGCAAAGGGTTACCACTGCTAAATGCTTATAGACCCTTTCCTCTGTTGAAGCTCAACACATTGATAACTCTAGACATGGACTTGCCCTGGATGTAAAGACTGTCTGGAAATCTCAAACGTCACAACTGTGTGAGCCTTGCTGCTGGTCCCCAGAGCTTATTTGAGGGCCAATATGTCAATGTCAGGGTCCACGACTGTGCATCTTTTCACCAAGCTTGTCAAGCATGCAGTGGGCAAGGCAGAGATTCAGCTGAACCGCTGGCTGCAGAGGACTGCCACAGATGACTGTGACAAAATTGACATACTGATATGCAGCGCCTTCGATGAGACAGGGGCCAGCATTGGAAAGTCAGATGGAGACCCTGAGGTTATCTGTGACTCAGGGGGATCGACCTTCAGCAACAGTGGAGAGTTCAGACACCCATGCTGTATCACCACCTTTTGCTTCAAGAGTGCCCTGCTGGCCTGCGTCCTGACTGCTGTGTGCTTCTCGTCAGTTGCACTGGTTCGCCAATACCTCAAGGACCTCCTGCTCTGGGTGGAGAGCTTGGACAGCCTCGTCGGAGCCTTGCTGTTTATATTTGGTTTGATTATCGTGTCTTTCCCGTGTGGATGGGGGTATATTGTTCTTAATGTTGCAGCTGGCTACCTCTACGGCTTTGTGCTGGGCATGGGACTTGTTATGGTGGGAGTTTTAATAGGTACTTTCATGGCACACCTGGTGTGCAAACGACTATTGACTGACTGGGTGCTGAACAAAGTTGGGAACAGTGAACAGCTCAGTGCTGTCATACGAGTGGTGGAGGGAGGAAGTGGACTCAAAGTTGTGGCCTTAGCGAGACTCACCCCAATACCATTTGGGCTCCAAAATGCAGTTTTCTCGGTGAGTATGAGAACATTACGAACAGAGATCCAACCAAACACAATTTTATTTTTGTATTTCTTAAAGTTCACCTATTATGCAAAGTCCACTTTTTCACGTCTGTTAAACATGTGTCCCCTCTGTGTAAAGAGATTCTGAAAGTTTCAGGAAAAAAGATTTGTCCTGATCCATTTATATAAAAACCTGTCTGGAAATTAGATGATCAGATTTTGGCCACTTTATGATGTCATAACCATTTTTTGTCTTGTGTAACCATTAGCCAATCACCAACTAAAGTAACTTTTTGGGAGTTTTACGGGGCGTGGTTTGCAATCCACCCAGCCAATCAGGAATATAGCTCTTTTCTCAAAAAAGAGCCGCTCGAAAGTCCCTGCTTTCTAGCAGGGACTTTCGAGGGGGTAAAAAGGTTCGCATGAACTACTTTTAGTACCGGCTCTTTTTGGTGTGAACGCGATCATGAACTAAGTTCGCATGAACCTTTGTGGGAAAAGTACCGCAGTGTGAACGTGGCTAATGTGTTCTTTCTAACCAATTATCTCTCAAAGGGGCGTGGGGAGTGGCTCCTTATTTTCATCTAAAGTAACAGACAGAGAATCAGGTCTTTTGAAACGGGGCTGAAACAGAGGGGATTATGGGATGCTACAATGCATGATCTGTTTGGTATTTGGAGCCAAACACATCAGAGACATGATTTGTATATATCTGAAACCTATAATGAAGTAATGAAAAACAGTATAATAGGGGACCTTTAACTTGCTTTTTTTCTTGATGAACTGTTCTGTCTATAAAATGGCAGAAACAGTGAAACAAGGTGGTGTCTTTAATGGTCTAATCTAACCCTATCGTTTTAATAGTAAACTCATATGGATTTGAGCAGGAAGGTCACCAGCAAAGAGGCAATCTCATTAACCCCTAGAGGATGTTTCAGCTGCATTACTTGCAGTTATGAGAAACAAACCTGTGACCTTTTTGATTTTTAGAAATAAATCATTTTCTTTTTTGCTGGACTAACCTACCACACTAGGGAAATCACAACCGCACAGAAAATAGCGTCAAGCGTAGACCCTCCAGAAAAATGCGGGCAAAAATCCTTGATTATGCGATCAAACATGCGGGGTTTTATGTGATTTTATGCGGGGATGTTGCGAAATATGCTAAATATGCGGAAAAAATCAATATTGGGCTGTCTTATTTATTTATTCTCTCTCACAAAACCTGCCACTAACGTTAAACCCCTTTTACTATTCAATTAAACACATTCAATGTTTATTTATTGTAAAAGCAATTGGGCTATTTTAATCACACACACACACACACACACACACACACACACACACACACACACACACACACACACACACACACACACACACACACACACACACACACACACACACACACACACACACACACACTTATCCGCCTCATTCTGTTTTCATTTACTCGTTCGTTATCTGACCAGCTTCAATCTTGTAGGCTTCTCACCTCGTTTCTTGTAGCCCTCGAAAGGGTTTTGGAGGTTGATGCCTCGGTGAACGTGAGTTGTTTGGCTTTCTTGTCCGCAGCAGCAGAAAGCATTTTTGAATGTTTGAATGAATCAAAGTGGGTCGTCACCGTCGATGTTCTCTTATGCTCCAACACACTTTGCCCGGGGTGCAGAATAGTTTCTCCCCACTTTCGTGCAAGACATCGGGGTACTGCTTTGCCCGGTCTTTAGCAGAAATGTTCGTCGGTAAATGAGATGGATTCGATTTTTTCATCTTGGTGTTTTCTCTCTCGTGTGAGTTCCACACGTTCACTCTACGGCAGGGGTGCCCAACCAGTCGATCGCGAGATGTGTCTAAAAATAGAACAACAATATTCTGTTTTATCGTTAATGTCCTATAACATAATCTTCCTGTGCCAGAATAATGCACTTGAACGCATCAAAGCTTTGTGATTGGCCGGCGTGACCCCATGTGTCGGGGCGTGGCTGGTGGGCAGTGGGCAGTGCACTAGTTCGCTAACGTTGTCCGTGTCAACCATTGTCAACACCAGGAGTTACAGTCCGCACACACACAAGAAGCAACACATATATAATTTTCACTCCAAGTGGGAGGATGATTATTTTTGTATCTATTCCAATTCAAAGTCCATCTGTCTCATCTGCAATGCGAGCGAGGCTTTATCGAAGAAGGGTAATTTAGGAGCGGCATTTCAAAACAGTGCACAAACGCTACGAGACAGAATTCCCTCCTAATTCTGCGCTCCCAAAAGGGGAGGTCCATTTTCACTAGCCCAACAACAAGAGCAAGGCTGCTACCAGAGCATCTTATCGTGTCAGTCACGTTCTTGCCTAACACATGAAGTCTTTCAAAGACGGCGAAGTTGTGAAATAAGCATTCCTGGAGGCTGCCGATGCGTAATAAAAATAACAGTAGCATTTCAACAGGTTTTTGATATGATAAAAACTCAAGTTAGATACCATCAGCTGTAAGTTTGAGTTTGTTTGAACTTATTCATTATAATTATTGTACAAAATGGTATAAGAATGCAAACTTAAATTGATTATAGTCTATTATCAATTCAGGTTAAGAAACTAGTGTTGCTTGTATCCTATTTTAAAGGCATTTCTTTTTATAATCTACTAAAATGCAACAAAAAAGGGTTTGATTCTATTAATTTTGTCTTTTTTATTGCACTGTTGCAGCAGATTCCTGTGTAGCTTCAGATCTGAGTTGTCTTATTAGTAAGCCTAATTTATACTTTTGTAGCAATACTATTTTTATATGATGGCAAAGAAAGGGTTCAGAGTCTTTTCTTTTTTTCCTGTGTCATATGTGGCAGCACTGTTCAATGTTTCTTGAAAACATTACCCACTGTAATATGCGACGTGTGAATAAACTCCAACTCTGTATCAACAACACTGCTGTGTAACTTCAGTTAAATACTTGTATGTGTGTAGATTAGAAAGAGGTAAGATAAAGGATCTGCAGTATTTTATGAAGTATTAATCGTACAAAGGTCAGTTTTATACAAGTAGAAGTGTGTATTTACCTGGTAGTAGGCTGTCAGTAATGGCTACGCCTCTCTATTTGGACTGGTAGATCTCGGCAGACTGGCAACTTTAAAAGTAGCTCTCGGTTTAAAAAAGGTTGGGCACCCCTGCTCTACGGTGTTGTTTACCTTCTGTGATGCACGAGCTGATGACGTCGCGTCATCATCACTTCACGTCAAGACGAGTTAACTTTTTTTTTTTTCAACTTTGTGTGGAAAAATGCGGGGATTATGCGGCCTTTTGATAAATATGCAGCCTTTTAAAAATCTGCGCCATTTTGCTGATTATGCGGTAAATTCTGCGATCGCAGAATCGCGTTTTTCTGGAGGGTCTAAGTAAGAGACCGGGAGTATGTACAATTTCATCATTTTAGTTCTGATGAATTTTGGACATAGTAGATGACCTGTTCATTTAATATTCAAGAGGTTACAGTCAAGTAGGAAAGAAATATAAGGGAAATCCTCTGAGAAACAAGACGGATTTCTCTTGTAGAAGAAGAAACCGTTCCTATTAAATGGATTCTATTGTAGCCTAAGGACTGAACTATCAATATACAATTTTTAAGTCTTCCTTTTGGTTTTCATATACTGTAGTGTTGTCACGATACCAACATTTTGGTTTCGATACCAAGTCAAGAATTGCGATTCCGATTATTTTTCGATACTTTTCTTAAAAAAAGGGAAACAGTCTTAAATGTAATTATTGTGCTTTATTTCACACCATAACCATAACACAAACTTTTAAACAATGAGAACAATAAACAAAATAAATGACAATAATTCGTATTAAATAAAATTAAGCATCAACTCAAACAACTTTTTTGTTTTATAAAATATAATTTTTAAAATATTTTATTAACATGTAATATAAATAATTGACACAATGTATATTGCAGATGTTGGCCACATTGGTAAGTTAGCTAAAAAGATAGCCATATTAGACAGTTATCATTGCCATTAATTGCCTCGTCAAACTACGAAAACGTTCGTTTGTCACAAAATAAATTACACTTGTTTGACTTAGATTTGAGGGCATGGGCTTGAGCATGATGTAATTATTAGAGATGTCCCGATCCGATCACGTGATCGGGGATCGGAGCCGATCACGTGATTTTCAGAAAATCGGGGATCGGGAGAAAAAAATCGGGGATCGGGATTTTTTTTTTTTTGTATACATTTTTTTTATTTAATGTTACAAAACAAAAATGACCATGTTCACGTCTTAAAGTCATCCTGAGGACTTAGTTTTGGTTTAAAAATACACAACATCATGTATGTGTTGCTTTCTTTGGGCTTGTTTTCATAGACCTGGTTGCTTATTTCTCTGAAATCTGGCAACAGAGTGGGCGCAGTGTCTAATAGTAGCAGTAAGCTAACGAGAGGCTACGTTCAGCTGGTGACTCGGGAGTCGGGACAGAGAAAATGTCAGGAGTTTGGAAGTATTATAAAATTGAAAGCGAAGGCAGTGTAACAGCCAGATGCAATGTTTGCAAGGCAGAGGTTCCGCGTGGTGGAAAGAACAGAGCTACGTTCAACACGACCAATCTAATACGCTACCTGAGAAACAAACACCAACAACAACACGGCGAGTACACAGCGGCCACTCAGGTAACGGCACTGAAACAACCGACACTTTCAGAGACTTTAAAAAGGAAAGAGAAACTGCCCCAGAACAGTGAAAAGGCCAACACAATAACAGCCAAGATAGCTGAATTCATCGCGTTGGATGACCAGCCGTTATCTGTTACCTTTTTTTTCTCTTAATGCATTGCATAAAGATCGGATCGGGAAAAATCGGTATCGGCAGATTGTCAAAATCAAATGATCGGAATCGGATCGGGAGCAAAAAAAGGTGATCGGGACATCCCTAGTAATTATGTTATCTATCACATTCGCTAACCTGTCTGTCTTTAAATTATTTAAACAGCTCTGGATTCCGGTCGGCGGGTGCTTAGTGTGTTAGCTCCCTTGATTTGCAGGGATCTAAAACATGTCTCACAGACAGGCCTCGTGGTGTCCGTAGGCTTGCCCTCACCGTCAGAGATATAGCTAAAATACTTCCAAATTTTGCTTCTGGTGTCTTTTTTGTCAACAAGCCGAGGTGCAGCGGCAGTTGCACTCCCACTTGCAGCCATGCTTCTCGTTCTCTCACATGCTCTGGCAGCTAGCGCGTGGCCGAGTGCACGAGAAAGGGGAGGGACTTAGAATGTGCTTGAGAGGGGCGGGACTGCAGGCACGGCTGCAGAGAGTGGAAGCAGAGGGCTGAACACACACGGCTCTTATTAAAACGGCACTTTCTCACCGGAGTACTTTTCCCCGTCATTCTTAAAGTACCGATACTAATGAAACGGAGGAATCGTACCGTTTTTAACGGCAGGGTATCGCGGTACCTTTCAAGTATCAGTACACCGTGCAACACTATTTTCATATTTGGTGCAATGCTTTTTTTCCCGAATTAAATAATGATCTGATGATGATAATGTTGACAAAACCATGGACATCTTTGTTTTCCTGTAAGTATACATCCTCAGCCATTTGTCTAGGCAACACACACCATGTGATCTACATGATAGCGCTAAGCAGTTCCAGGATATTGCTTTCACCTGCACTCCCACGTTTAACCTGAGGCCCTTGACCTTCATGGCATGAATAATTTATACTCGCTGATTACCCTTCTCAGTCAACTCATTGATACATCCAAATGAAAAAAAGCCTTGAGGGATGTGTGACTGGATAGTGGGACGTCAGCTGGGAGGTCATGCAAACTGAAAAATGTTATGCCAGTGGTAATTGAAAGATTAATGAAGAATCCTGACCTGCGGGCGAACTTGATGTTATGTAGCTTTTCAGGCCTGGCTCTGTAGAGTATTTCAAGCTATACTGCTGCTAAAAAGCTCTGATCACTGTCTAGCACCAGATTATATCATATTTCTCACAAGTTGAGCTGCAACCATTAGTCGAATAATCGATTGGTTAAACATCATTGGCTACTATTTTGATAATCGTTTTATTTTGTTTGCATAAAAATGTCAGGAACGTTTTTTTTCAGACTTTATATATGGAGATTTCCTGCTTTTCTATCAAATTAAACTGAATTTTTTTAAACAAATTAAGACACCTTGGACTTTGAAAAACCAGGAAGGACATTTGTCAATATTTACAGAAATAGACCAAACACGAAAAATCAGTAGAATAATCAATAACAGAAATAATCATTAGTTGCAGCCCTTCTCACAAGTCCCACATTTTCCGATTGATTCTTTTCACAAAGTTGTGTTACATTTGTGTTCTAAAAAAATATTCACATGGTATTTTTTTAAATATTCAAATTGAAAGGCTTCAAAAGGTTGAAAGTTCAATGTCCTGGAGCTGCACTAACAGCAAAATGGTATCCGGTTTTAAAAATAGGGAATGTGTTTTAAGTGGTAGCCTGTTGAGTTTTGAAGTGCCTTCTTCGTACATTGAGACACAAACAAACTGCTAAGCTCCTTGTAAAGAGACACAAAACTTGAACCCGCTATGCAAGAATACTGGGACGGAGACTTAGGTGAAGTGTCAAAAAGACTGGATTTAATAAGTCCACAAAAAACCAGGCAGGGGACAAAGCAAACTCTGAACAGAGTGGGGAGAACGTGGAGCAGGGCTGAGACGGAGGTTGGGCTGGACGTGGCAGGCAGGACGGAATGGAATGTGGAGTTTCTTGAACAGGCAAAAAACAGAACGGGATTAGCATACAAAAGAACTAGAAAATCTAGTCAGCCGGAACTGGAGTTTACCACCGAGTATACGAAGAACTGGCGAAGTCTGATGATCGAACCGGAGTTTTAAGCAGCAGCAGGTGATTGGTTGTAATCAGTGATGATGAGAAACAGGAACAGAGGTGAGTTGGCGGAAAACGGAAAGTAGGTCAACCACGCCCAGCCAGGAAGACAGACAAACAGATAGACAAACAAACAGAGAAGGAGATACCGCAATTCCTCACAGTACCCCCCCCCCCCCCCCCCCCCCCCCCCCCCCCCCCCCCCCCCTCAATTGGAGCCACCTGGCGACCACCAGGCTTGTTTGGATGAGCCCCGTGAAAGGCCCTCACCATGATTGGGTCCAGGACACGGGAACGAGGAACCCAGCATCGCTCCTCGAGGCCATAACCCTCCCAGTCCACCAGATACTGGAAACCCCTGCCCCGACGTCTGACGTCCAAAAGACGGTGCACCGTATAAGCAGGGTGATTGTCGATAATACGGGCGGGAGGAGGGGGTAAGGCCGGAGGGCTCAATTCACTGGTGTGAACCGGCTTAATCTGAGACACGTGGAAAGTGGGGTGAATTCTCAGAGCTCTGGGAAGCTTCAACTGGACTGCGGAAGGGTTAATGATCCTTAGGATGGGAAAAGGACCAATGAAGCGTGGGGAAAGCTTCTTGGACTCAGAGATGAGAGGAATGTTGCGGCAGGACAACCAGACTGACTGGCCTGGGATGTATGGAGGAGCTGCCTTTCTGTGACGGTTGGCTGATCGCTGGTTCCGTCCAGAAGTCTGGAGAAGGGCAGATCGTGTATCTCTCCAGATTTTCTGACAGCGACGCACATGCTGCTGGACTGAGGGAACTGCTAAGTCTCGCTCCTCTTCGGGGAACAGGGGCGGCTGGTACCCTAATGAAGCCTCAAAGGGGGAGAGATCAGTAGCGGAGCAGGTGAGTGCGTTGTGGGAGGACTCAACCCAGGAGAGATGAGAGCTCCAAGTCGAGGGGTTTCGGTCGGTGATGCAGCGGAGAGCTGACTCCAGGTCCTGATTTGTTCGTTCTGTTCGGCCGTTTGATTGGGGGTGATATTACATTACATTGCATTTAGCTGACGCTTTTATCCAAAGCGACTTACAATAAGTGCGTTCGACCAACAAAATACAAACTTGAAGAAAACAGAATCATATAAGTAAATCAGGTTTCATAGAGCAAAAACATTTCAAGTGCTACTCAACTGGCTTTTATTAGTATATAAGTGCTTTGTTAATATTTCTATTGCTCGAAGTGGAGTCGAAAGAGATGAGTTTTCAGTCTGCGCCGGAAGGTGTGTAAGCTTTCTGCTGTCCTGATGTCAATGGGGAGCTCATTCCACCATTTTGGAGCCAGGATAGCAAACCCACGTGTTTTTGCTGATGGGAACTTTGGTCCCCTTCGCAGCGAGGGTGCAGCGAGCCGTTTGGTTGATGCAGAGCGGAGTGCACGTGATGGGGTGTACGGTTTAACCATGTCCTGGATGTAGGAAGGGCCAGATCCATTCGCAGCATGGTACGCAAGTACCATTGTCTTGAAGTGGATTCTAGCAGTTACCGGAAGCCAGTGGAGGGAGCGGAGGAGTGGCGTGGTGTGGGAGAATTTAGGAAGGTTGAAGACCAGGCGAGCCGCTGCATTCTGGATGAGCTGCAGAGGTCGGATGGCACATGCAGGTAGACCAGCCAGGAGGGAGTTGCAGTAGTCTAGGCGTGAGATGACGAGAGCCTGGATCAGAACCTGCGTCGCTTTCTGGGTCAGCTGGGGACGTATCTTCCTGATGTTGTAAAGTGTGTATTTGCAGCAGCGGGTTGTAGCAGCGATGTTTGCAGTGAAGGACAGTTTGTTATCTAGGATCACACCCAGATTCCTTGCAGTCTGAGTCGGGGAAACAATAGAGGCGCCAATGTTGATTGTTAGGTCAAGAGTGGGACAATCTTTTCCCTGAAGGAAAAGCAGTTCAGTCTTGTTGAGCTTGAGGTGATGAGCGGACATCCACTGAGAGATGTCGGCTAAACAAGCAGAGATGCGTGCGACGACCTGGGTCTCTGAGCGGGGAAAGGACAGAATTAATTGGGTGTCATTAGCGTAGCAGTGGTATGAAAAACCATGCGGGCTAATGACAGATCCGAGCGAGTTTGTGTACAAGGAGAAGAGGAGGGGACCAAGAACAGAGCCCTGAGGGACCCCTGTAGTTAATTGACAAGGGTCGGACTCCGACCCCCTCCAAGTAACCCTGTAGGTGCGGTCTTTGAGGTATGAGGTGATGAGGGAAAGTGCAGAGCCTGACATTCCAAGTTCTTGGAGAGTGCGAAGGAGGATCTGATGATTCACTGTGTCGAATGCAGCAGACTGGTCCAAAAGGATGATGACAGAGGAGAGGGAGGCTGCTTTAGCAGTTCCTCAGTGACAGCAAGGAGGGCAGTTTCTGTGGAGTGACCTGCCTTGAAACCAGACTGGTGCGGATCTAGAAGGTTGTTCTGATGGAGATAACAGGAGAGTTGTTTAAAGACAGCGCGTTCAAGTGTTTTAGACAGGAACGGGAGGAGAGAGACAGGCCTGTAGTTTATAACATCGGGTTGAGAGTGGGTTTCTTTAGGAGAGGGTTTACTCTTGCCCCCTTGAGACTGTTTGGAAAGTGACCAGAATTGTTGATGAAATGGGAGAGAAATGGTAGAATATCAGGAGAAATAGTCTGAAGGAGGTTTGAAGGGATAGGGTCCAGAGGACCGGTGGTAGGGCGGGCAGAGGTAATGAGGGTAAGAACCTCACTTGGAGAGAGAGGGGAAAAGGAGGTCAGTGTGTGGGTGAAAGGAGGGTCTGGTGACCCAGCGGTGAGTCAGAAAAAGAAGAGCGAATATCATCGACCTTTTTTTCAAAGTGGTTAACAAAGTTGCTTGACAGAAGGGAGGAGGGGAAAGGGGCTTTGGGGGGGGTCCAGGAGGAAGGAGAAGATGGAAAATAGTTTTTTGGAATAGGAAGATTGGATCTTATCTTGAAAGAAAGTGCTTTTGCCTGAGCGATCGAAGCAGAGAAAGAGGAGAGCCTGATAGGTTAGGAGGTCGTCTTGGTGTTTGGATTTCCACCGTTTCCGCTCTGCTGCCCGAAGGACGGTTCTATTAGCATGCAGTGCGTCATTTAGCCAGGGAACAGGAGGGGACTGATATATATTCTCCATCTTAAAGTAGTTTTCAGAGTCAGTGTGTTGGCTATTTCATCAATACATATGCAAACACATACTTTCTGCTTAAAAAAATCAGGCTTTTATAATTGAGTCTCATTCAATGCATTACTTTATAAATACAGAAATATAACTTGCATTAAAATATTTAAAAAAACAAACAGTTTAGTTAATTCAGGCTATATTAGAATTCATCTTTACTTAAACATCACATTTCAAAAGCAAAATGCACTGTTTAAAATATTTAACATCCCAGTAAGAAGTGGAGTTAAAATGCGTTCAATGTCATAGATTCTATTTGAGTGCATTAGTAACATTTCTGTTGTTTTGAATATTGCACTTTATTATTGGTCAAATATCTGGGGAGGAGAGAATACAAGTATTGTTGAAGGCAGAAACCAGCAGCAGCACAAATATCCAGGAGTGGATCCAAAGAGCTTTTAAAGGCATTTCTAGCTGAGAGCGTTAAGGAGTTGATGCTCAGGCCTGAGCCAGGAAAAGGGAAATACGATGACGTAAGTGAGATTCACAAGCACAGTAATTGCATGTTGCAAAAACCAGTTAGCGTTCTGTGATACTGATTTACTTGGACATATCTCAGGGTATTTGGCTTTGGCCTTTGACCGCTCTATATTCACACTCGCAACCAGCCTAAAATAAACACTCACTATGTGCAATTCATTCAAAATATCTCAAATGTTGCAGAGCTTTATTCGCCCATCTTTGGTCAATTTGTATGCTAATAATGCTAGAAGACTGCGATTGATTTGCAATGAGTCAGGGCCTGACCCTGAGTGCTTTTGAAAATGAGAGAGAATGTCTTGGCTGGGAATGAAATTCAGGGTTGAGTTTAAGCTTCGGGCTGAACGTGAGAGTCTTTGTGATGCTAAAGGTGACTGATTCCTCTGTCATAGTCCAACACTACTACATACATATACAGTTATTCTGTTTTCACGGTTGTCTTTTGCGTGACTTACTTAAATGGCTTCTGTTCGTTGTTGATTCGTACTCTTGGCCTCCTGGGTTGGTACATTGCTCTGTGTCCAAAGGTTGTGATGTGTCACTCGTGTAAGGATCATGGCTTTAGTTCTAACAGTTGTCGCAGCCTTTAACTCTGTTTCATTCTGCAGAGGTGAAAATGAGGTGTCAAATTGAAAGGGACAGACTGTTTACACTGAGTTGCCCAGCTGCTGCCACTGTCACTGGAATTATTGGTGCTCCACAATCAGTTTCCCGGGGTGAAATTAAAAGGCTGGCTAATTGACTGAACAGTGAAATGCTGCTTTTGCTCTGGGTTGTTTTTTACTACAAAAGCCAGCAAACAATCACCTAATGAAAAAGGACGTTGGCTTTCAAATGGCTCAACCTCAACTGCTCAAAACTGGGTCATATTTGGTTGTATGCCAGTTTGCATTTGTCATATTTCCTTTGGATAGTTTCAACTTATGACAGCTGTTTGTATTTGGAAATGCAGCTTCTCTGATTTTGACTCATTGTCATGGCTTTTGAGAATGCTTTCAGCTTTACAGGTTCAAACACATAAAGGGCCAGGTTAACCAACTTAACCCTTTTTAGAATGACCTACACCTATAATAGTGCAATAAAATACTTGGCCATTGTATCAAATCATTTTAGTTTTTCTTTTTATTATTGACCCTACATCTTGGCCTAATATTTGGCCTCTTGTGAGTTGATTTGGATGGCTAATATTGATTTTAAAATCACACATAATGTCTTGATTTCCATGTATCAAGGGGCAACGTGATTACTCTAGTTTCCAAACCAAGTTTCAGCCCATTGTTTATCTGTCCAGACACAACTATGTACTCTCACTGCTCTCATTGATAGTTTAAAAGTCTCAGGAGTTGGTAGAGACTTAAAAAGGAGCTAAAACAAGAGTAAATATTATCATTATTAGAAGTAAACCTTCATTCAAGGTCGGTGGGACTGGAGAAAATGAAGTTGTCAACTCCTCGCACGAACCTCATAGTTGAACTCTGAAGGTCGGAGCAGAGCATCTCACCTGGGGGTTGAGCTGCTGCTGCCAGGAGCAGAGGAGCAGGCTAATGAGCTGAGTCCCATAGTCTGCTGCCTCCTCTCTTCCTTTTGCCCTTCTGCCTTCAGGGAGTTCAAACCCAGCTCTCCTAACTCTATACCTTGCAATTCATCATACCTTCGTCGTTCATTATGAAGCCTAGCTGATAATGAATCTTTATTATCTTATTCTCCACAATAAAAGGTCAAGCTGCCCGTGGTGAGGTACTTTATGGACCCCACTGTGGAGTTATGTGTTGTCTGCTCTGCCCTTAGTAAGCATTTTCTTTGGATGAGGCTGCATTTCACCGTGCCCGCTGCTTCTTTCTGCTGAAGTGGACGGTGCTACATTATAGCGGGTAACCTAAAACCACACCAAGAATGCAGTAGTTAGCAAAACATTGGGAAGGCTAAGGAAAAATGTATGAGAATCCTGTGTGCACAAAGCGGGCATATTCAAGTCGGCGTGTGCATTTTATTACATGAAATCCCTGCTCGCTGGCCTGGGTCCATCCTGCTGTCATAAAGAGCTCATGAACCGATTAATTAGCAATTTCCTCGTGTGATTTACAGGACCCTAACTACAGGGCAGACGTGTTTGTGCAGCCAGTACTTACTTACACACTGTTCCTCACCCTACACTTTAAAGGGTAAACCCTGCGCGTGTCCAGATAGAAATCAAAAGCGCATTACAGAAGCAATCCTACATTTACTATGCAGTCAAGATACACTACTCTTGTTTTTGTTTACGAGCACAAACTCAGATCTGCATTGCTGTTCTGAATAAATCAGGTCAAGCCGAGGCTGGGGTGTTTTTTCACTTGAATTTGCAATTTATCTTGATACACGGGCTTGCAGAAGCGAGTGGGAGGTTCAGTGGGAATTCTCTGCGCAGTTATAAAAATACCGACTAGCCCTTCCCTGGTCGTTTAAGACAGCTGCATACGCTACATGCCTCGGTGGGAAGAGACTTCAGAGGACAGTTTCTTTACAACTCGGGGATGATAGCTGAGAGAAAGGGAGTGCATTCTTCTCCTGCTCTCACAGGCTCACATGTCATATCTCAGAGATCAGCTGAAGGCATTTTGAACGTGTTGACAAATGGTGTCGACACATCGCTGCTTATCTTTGAAGGGGAAAAGCCTTTTACATGATAATGTGGAGGAAAAACTGCACAACTCCCAAGTCAGGATAAAAACTTGATAATATGGTCTGGATTGGCCAGGTTTTCATAATGTACATTTCCTATAAAGTGTAAGCCAGACTCTTATCAGTGTGTAGGATGAGTGGCTTTAGGATGTATCACAAGGAGGAAACACTTAATTGTACCTTGTTGTAGTTTGGACCAGGCAGTGTCTTGCAGGAACACGCTGCTATCAGCCACAGTGCACTAGTGTTGTCACGATACCAACATTTTGGTTTCGATACAGATACCAAGTCAAGAATTGCGATTCCGATTCTTTTTCGATACTTTTCTTTTATTATTTTCATGATCAATACAATTGTAATTTATCTAAGTGTTTTCTTACAACATGGTCTCTTCTTTATACTTGAGTTTATGTGATTTATTTGATAGTTAACTTTATATTTTATTAACATGTAATATAAATAATTATTGACAAAATGTACATTGCAGATGTTAGTCACATTGGTAAGTTAGCTAAAAAGATAGCCATATTAGACAGTTATCATTGCCATTAATTGCCTCGTCAAACTACGAAAACGTTCGTTTGTCACAACATAAATTACACTTGTTTGACTTAGATTTGAGGGCTTGAGCATGATGTAATTATGTTATCTATCACATTCGCTAACCTGTCTGTCTTTAAATTCTTTAAACTGCTCTGGATGCCGGTCGGCGAGGTGCTTAGCCAAGTCTGATGTGTTGGCTCCCTTGGTTTGCAGGGATCTAAAACATGTCTCACAGACAGGCCTCGTGGTGTCCGTAGGCTTGCCCTCACTGTCAGAGATATAGCTCAAATACTTGCAAATGTTGCATCCGGCGTCTTTTTTGTCAACAAGCCGAGGCGCAGCGGCAGTTGCACTCCCACTTGTAGCCATGCTTCTCGTTTTCTCACATGCTCTGGCAGCTAGCGAGTGCATGAGAGAGGGGAGGGACTTGGAGCGTGCTTGAGAGGAGCGGGACTGCAGGCACGGCTGCAGTGCAGGGAGTGGAAACAGAGCGCTGAACACACGCGGCTCTTATTAAAACAGCGCTTTCTCACCGTCATTCTTAAAGTACCGATGCCAATGAAACGGAGGAATCGTAACGTTTTTAACGGCAGGGTATCGCGGTACCTTTCAAGTATCGATACACCGTGCAACACTACAGTGCACAGTGTCAAGGTCTTATCCTCACTCAAATCAAATCAAGTTTTATTTTATATAGCACATTTATAAACAATTTTTGGTCGAGCCAAAGTGCTGTACATATAATAAAAATAGCCTACAGTAGAGACACTTTACAGAAAATACAATAGCACAGATTGTTCAGAATATCAGTATGAGAAAAAACGACACCCTCTATCCTTAGACTTACCTGCTGATGTCATCATTTAATCAAGGGATCAAGGGTGATGGCAAAGCAGACCCATGTTTATTTCTAGGTGGAGGTACTGCGATATGAAATGAGACGCTGAGCTGCACGTGTGATATGTTCAAAGTACATTTACAAGATGGCACAGGGATCATGAAGACTATTTTTGTGTCTCAAAATTACAATTTTTGCAGCTACTCTCCAAAATGACATTATAGTGGTAAACAATTAGTTTATTTCTCATCGGATATTACACATATTCTACATATGGGCGAGTGAAATCATTTATATCTGACTTGATTTTTCAAGCACATTTCTTTCTACGCCAGAGTGGTGGTTATATGGTAGTAGTTCAGTAGTTATAATTCATGCAAATGTGTGATACACTTGAACTAACCCAGCTAAATTGAGATAAGATGGAGCTTTATTTTCCTAGTGTTAAATGTGCCTTGTTCATCAATGTTCGTATTATAAAGTCACAGCAAAACGACAGTTACAATGTCTTCAGGAAAATATCAAATAATTTGCCGCCATATTTATTACTTTAATTGTAATCATTTCATCCCGTGTTATACACTGAACAAAAATATAAACCAGGCTAAAGACAGGGTCAGTAATACTTTGACATTTGTCACCAACCTGCATACAAAACATTTGTATTATTAGATGTGAAAACTACACTGAACAAAAATATAAACGCAACACTTTTGTTTTTGCTCCCATTTTTCATGAGATGAACTCAAAGATCTAAAACATTTTCTATATACACAAAATAACCATTTCTCTCAAATATTGTTCACAAATCTGAAAAAATCTGTGATAGTGAGCACTTCTCCTTTGCCGAGATAATCCATCCCACCTCACAGGTGTGGCATATCAAGATGCTGATTAGACAGCATGATTATTGCACAGGTGTGCCTTAGGCTGGCCACAATAAAAGGCCACTCTTTATTGGGGGGGTCTGGGGGGGTCCGAAAACCAGTCGGTATCTGGTGTGAGGGGTAGGGTTAGGGTTAGGGTAATGTTGTGAATTGAGTGGCCTGTGTTCATCGTTCATTACATACGCCTGCCCATACCATAACCCCACCACCACCATGGGCCATTCGATTCACAACATTACCCTAACCCTACCCCTCACACTAGATACTGCCTGGTTTTCGGACCCCCCCCCAGACCCCCCCAATAAAGCCAAACTGCACGTTTCAGAGTGGCCTTTTATTGTGGCCAGCCTAAGGCACACCTGTGCAATAATCATGCTGTCTAATCAGCATATTGATATGCCACACCTGTGAGGTGGGATGGATTATCTCGGGAAAGGAGAAGTGCTCACGATCACAGATTTTTTCAGATTTGTGAACAATATTTGTGAGAAATGGTTATTTTGTGTATATAGAAAATGTTTTAGATCTTTGAGTTCATCTCATGAAAAATGGGAGCAAAAACAAAAGTGTTGCGTTTATATTTTTGTTCAGTGTAGTTTTCACATCTAATAATACAAATGTTTTGTATGCAGGTTGGTGACAAATGTCAAAGTATTACTGACCCTGTCTTTAGCCTGGTTCCAGTTTTTATTTAACTTTAAATGTCCGAACCTTTGTTGGTAAACTGAAATGTTGAAGAGCCTCACTCTTTGAATGATAAGTTTAGGTTCTTAAATATTTGTATCTTGTTATTTCATTTATTTGAAATATAAACAGATTTAACGATGGACCACAACAACGACTAATTCAGCACAATAGGGGCTGTTGAACAACGGCATTGTAGTACTACAGCAGATGTGTTCCACTGTGCTTTGTTCTCTTATTAGAAGGTCTTTATAACATGTTCCTCTTTTCTTTAGATCACAGACGTGTCCTTGCCAAATTACCTGGTGGCCTCCTCTGTGGGTCTGTTGCCCACTCAGCTTCTCAACTCGTACCTGGGCACCACGCTCCGCACCATGGAGGACGTGATCGCTGAGCAGAGCGTCAGCGGGTACTTCGTCTTCAGCCTGCAGGTCAGCTGCCGGTCACAAAGGAAGCATTTATCAAACTCTCTCTCTCTGTTTATCTTTACATTGTTTATCTTTACATTTACAAACATTCACACATACCTCTCATAGTCTCAAACAACTTGTGTAATATATTCCTAACTAGATGTTTTTGAAATAGTTTTGCTGTGACACATGGTCTTACACACCCTTACAACTAGGGTTGCTCGATTATGGCAAAAATCATAATCTCGATTATTTGGGTCAATAATTGATATCACGATTATTAAAAACGATTATCCATTTACTTTGAAAACATCAATTTATTGGAGAAAAAAATGTTGAACAGTATGTTTTGAACAGTTGATTACCCTTAACTTTAAGTATAATTGAACTGAAAAACCAATACAAAAAAATGATAATAATAAAACAATCGTTTTATTTGGATTACGTTGTTTTCGTAATCGTTGCAAGCCATAATCGTAATTGCGATTAAAATACGATTAATTGAGCAGCCCTACTTACAACCTATAGCAGTCAAACCATGTTGATCAATTTAAATGTATAATTGACAAAAGTTATTTAGATTTTGAACAAACCCCTGCCATGTGCTTTGGATCATTTTTGAGGGAGAAATACATTTTTTACCTGTTTTTGAGATCATATTCTACCCATGTCCTTCACACCAGGAATAAGCATAGTAAACCTGAAAGAGTACCTTTTTTATGAGCGTCTCCACGGCCACCATTTGCTTTAATTTTTTTAATTTTGAATCTTCTCTCACCGAGGAAGCATGCAAAAGGCATTTTTCTCTTCCTTTTTTAATTGAAGATACAAATCTCAACATGTCCTTAAAATATTTGGTTTTTAAAAGTCTGTTTTTAAACTTGTCCTAGTTTGACTCGCATCATTGAGGCACATGTTTGCTTGGTGCTTTTTTCCCCTTCCTTGTATTTAAAACCGACATCTTACTGAGCCTGTCAAACCTGTCAAACCCCTCCCCCAAGTCTTCAGTTACATAACCGCGTAGAGTGCTAATTCCAAGCCTTGTGTAGTAATGCTAAAAATGCCCCCACTTCTGTTCAGCTCAGTCAAAGGTCATTTGAGTCTTTCACCACGCCTCCAACAGCTGTTGAGCTTCTTTATATCCTCAGTGCTACGCATTATGGGTAGGTGCAGTTTTTACACATTAGCAGAGTTCAAGGCCAAGGGTCAGTTGAACATCAAGTAGGCGTCAGGTTCTCATGCAGAACTGAAAGCTGTTGTTCCTAATCGACAACTGGCCTTAATCAGGAGGAAGCTTGAACACTGGTGGTGGGAAACCAGATTATCTCTGACTGTTCTTACCGTCTTAGGCTTCACGTCTCTCCGGTGTTAAGATGTCTACTATTGCTATCTCTTGTCAAGAAAAGGTATAATTGTCTAATGAATAATCACACAAACCTTGTTTCATTCACGTATTTAAGTGTATTTTGTAAGAAGAGCTATACCCAAATGACAAAACTCCATATCACTTTCTCTACTGAGCAGAACAATGTTATCAGTTGAGAAAGCATGAAACAAACCTGCTGACATGAATACAAAAATGTAACTTATCCAATTGAAACAAATTCCCAGAGACCTCATACATGTCTTAAAAACCAAGGAATTGTGTTTTAAACGTCTACTTTTCCCATTAACTGATGGATTACAACCATGCGTTGGCTTTACTAGCATCACTAGCATACATGAAATAAACTACCCTGTTAACCAATCATTTGCTCCAAACCAGTTCATGGAAAACAACAGCTGCATTACTTTATGACACCATTTCAACTTTCGTCTCCAATTTTTGTGAAAATGGAGCTTGAGTCGGAGCTAATGAGTCTGATGTATTGTCATGTACAGATGTTATGTGCGTGTCAAACAAAAACCCTGACTTTCCTCCGTGTTTCCTCTGCAGATCGTCATCAGCATCGGCCTGATGTTCTACGTGGTGCACCGGGCACAGTTAGAGCTCAACGCCGCCATCGCCGCCTGCCAGATGGAGCTGAAATCGTCGCACATGAACGGCTCATCCACCAATCACAGCGGCTTCACCTACTGCAGCAAGAGAGCAGCGGCCGGCAGCGGAAACTGCATCAACGTGGTGTGACCTACCACTCAGTCGCTGAAATTAAAGACTTCAGAGCCCCTCTATAGACCGTGTCTGAAATGTTTTCTGGGGGTTTATAATTTCCAAAATCTTGTTGTAGCCACACTATGGAGAAAAACCCTGAAAGCGTACATCCTTAGTCGGTACGATGTTTTAGATGTGTGGACCACGCATCCTTTAAGAAACGGTGCTGATGGAAGATGCTACACATCTTGTTGGATGTTTTTTTTTCTTTTTTTTTAAGGTACTTCTCAACCTATTAACTTAGTTTACTTTGTTATAGGAGTTTTCAATGAAATGATGATATTTAGAGATTTAAGAGGCGGCTAAATGAGTGAGTCCGTACAAACCATAACTAGGCATTAACTGCCTGCTAACACCATGAATGTGCAATCTGGAGCTTTCTAGAGAACCAAGGAATTTCCATTTCAGTGTCAAACAAATGCCAACCTATGCACATTCATCTGTTTTTATTTGACTCAAGCTATTTATGATCTGCATCCAGTGCTAATTCACGGTACAAATAATAACGGCCTTATTACTTTTGTAAAAGAAAATGTGGCTTTTTAGTCCAGTTCCTTTTTTAAGTGTCTTATTTTCGGACTATGGAGAGAGGGGGGAGCTCTCAGCGAGAACTACTGTGTGATTTCTGCTGGCTTCCTACCACATCAGCTGAATCCGCCTTGTCTGCCCGGACATGGTTTTGGCGCTTCTGCAGTTTTTTGATAAGAGCAGCTGGGGAGCAGAGCAGATTTCACAGCACGAAACTCAGGAATGTTTCTGCCAGGAAGGTTGAAGTGATCATCAGCTCCTCGGTAGCACAGACACACGTTCTGCTACACTGCACCCAGACCGAGATGTCAAGCTTTCCTGTTAATGTTTATATTCATTTTCAATTGGGTTTTACATTTGTTTTTTCGTTATACATCTTTGGCTGTGAGATTATCCATTAGGAATATTATATAATTTGTGTTTTAAGATAGTTGTTTTGACAATTCTGTGCAATACATCAACAAGCGGTGATTAAATGGCATGAATGTGGTATTTCGGTGCTGAAACCAAACTAATCAGAAATGCTAAAGCATCAACATAACACAAAGCTGAGTTTATTTAAGGTTTTACTTAGATTCTATTTGAGTAAGCTAGATGAGATGGAGAAGCTGTTATTTTGTATGTGCCATCTTTAGGTAAAGCTTATCATGACACTGAGGCTATATGTGACTTCTAACTGACAGTATGTTATTACTTAATGTTAATTATGGACCGGTTCTTTATAATACGACAAAGCTCTCATTCTGTAGGTTCTCTTGCACAGTCCACTACAAAAATATGTACATTATTTTCATACAGATGAGTTACACTCAGAAGGGGTTTGGTTGCTCAAAAGTTGAAGCTGATGTGTCTCAGAAGCCGACAATCAAACACAACACGGACACTAAGTGATGAATGTGATAATGTTTTTTATTTGTACATGAATTATTGTGATGCTGCTCCTCAGACAAAGTCTGGTTGAGGAATAATAAGGGCTCCTATATGAAATCTTCATCTCTGTGTATTTGTAATGCTGACACACATTTTAGTTTTTAATTTGTTGTACTAAAGTTTGTTTTTCTTTCTTCAAAGCCAGATTTAATGTTCGCCCTAAACATTCCATGCTGTCAGTCCTCTTCAAAGCTGTAGACTTATTGTCATGCTAAGTGTTGATTGAAAGGGCCCCTTGCTGTCTGAACTGAGCAATAATGTTTGAAAGCAAAAACAATATGATAGAAATCATGAGATCTGTTGAGAAGAGCTGTTTACTATGGATGTTAAAAACTGACTCGTGAACATGAGGGAACAAAAACTGCTTTTGAGTTGTTAGTCGAGCCATGTTCCTCTGTAAGGCTGATTATAAATACTACAGGTTATTGTTTCAGTGTTCAACCTGCCTGTTGCCTCCCGCTGCCTCTGACAGATATTTCTGCTCTGCCACTTGAGTGAAAGAGACACAGAAAACCTCTGGAGTCCCGAAACATACCGATCCCTCATTGATGTTCAGAGATCAGACCTCTCGTTATGAAAATCCTCTAAATGCAATTTAGACACGTTTTCCAGTTTCTTAATTGAAATGAACGGTTCGGTAGAGAGAGATTAGCTCATTTTATGGCTGCAAGATTTTATCAAATCTAGTCACCATTCATTTTTTTACCGGCATAGAAATTCTTTTGAGTTCTAGCAGTGACCCCACTCTCCAAACAAAATGTGAGTCAATGAAGTCAACGTTATACCACGTTAAATGCAAAAATCTAATCGATGAAACTTGATCAGCCACAGTTCATTGAGATTGTGGGAAAATGAGCAGTGAAGGCGTTCCTCTTAGGTGGTTTCTACTTAACTTAGATATAGTTATGCAACAACTGATTCCTAAGGGAAGTATATTTCATAGACACCCACACAGACCTGGGATGTAACTGGACTGTTAAGAGGAGGACAGTGTGATGTCATTAACTCAAAGGTCACGTTTAGGGTCTCGTTCGGTGCTATGAAATGCTATACTTCCCATCTGTATCAAGTGCATTACACATATACTGTATTTTGTAATACAGAGAATTTTACAGTGTATAAATATTGATATTTATTGCTGTACAATGCTTGTTCAGTGTTATTTATGAGAGGGACAATAAAACAGACTTTGTTACACAATGTTGGTTCAGTTTTATTACTTTAATGTTTTTTATGTGGTCCACTCCTCTGTTTAATAATTTACATCTCAGGATGACTTATGTAATACAGAATCAACCTCTCTTGTCTGTAACCTTGTTATTTAAGATGGACTTTAACAGCCTATCAGTGGGAAACTGAATTCTTGACAGATGTTTTCACAGAAATGTGTTACTTATTATATCTCAACCATTACATCGCGTACTTTCTCCACTCATAACCGCACCCCTCATCCTCGCTCGAGGCACTATATTGAGAGATTGCGCAAGTCTTACATGTCTTCTTTAACACTAGTCAAAGAAAACACCCATAATGCACATGTACGTGTTAATTTGACTAATGCCGTCTTATTTTTATCTGCAGGTTTTTCCCTCTTCTAACCAAACGTAAGCATTAGATAATGCCATAAATGATTATTTAAAAATAACATTAAAGGTAGGGTAGGTAAGTTTCAGAAACCAGCTCGAGATACACTTTTTGTTATATTCCATGGAATGCTCTTAACATCCCGATAGCAATGAATATCTTAAGTGCTTTGACAAAAAATCCATAACAAAATGTCATCTGTAGAAGCCGTAATACTGTAAAAAGTACAACCAATTTTAGCCGGATTGGATGACCTCCCTGCCTGTCAGCCTTACATCGGGGGCACAAATTTATCTCGTGCCCTCATTGGTCATGTGCGCGTTCGTGTGTGTTGGAGGAGCGGCTCTGTAAGGAAGTGGCAGATTTTCTCCGGTTGTGTATTTTCAAATTCTAGCGAACTCGAGCCGGTTTCTCAAACGTACCTACCCCACCTTTAAGGACTTCTAATACAAAGAAATATTGTCCTAATGCAACTTATCAACATGGCAACAATTATGATGAAATCTAACATGTTTACCCTGTCTATTCTTTCAAATTGTTTGGAATTATTAAACAAAATGTAGTCTTTTCCTCACAGAAATCTACACTACATCAACACCATATGACAAACATGACATGGTTTGTTCATACATCATTCATAGCACTATTTATATAAATTGTATTCATAAAAACATGGCAACATTTATTACTATCTGTCAAAAAAATATCAAAAATGTCCTCTTTTGACTAGTTTAAAATATGGAACAAACTTTTTATTTCAAAATATTTGTATGCATTTTGTTGTTCAACACAGAATTCCCACCGATGGGCCAAAAATAAATGTTATCGAAAATTTAAAAAAAGCACAAAGTCTTGTGTGGAACAAGCTTTTGAACCTGGCTTGACCCAATGTTCAGATATCTGTTCTTACAATGTATGATAATTAGTACATCATTAATAAAGTACTGCCTCTTTGCATATTAAAACACATTTTCAGAAACCTATTTATAGATATTTATATCTTTGTGTCCAATGAACTGGGGACGTTGAAGGTTGATATCTATCAGGTAACATTGTATCTTATTCACCTCCAGTGGTGGCCCTCAGTATGACTTTGTCCTCAACCCTTTGAAAGACAAAATGTTCTCTCAGGAGGTTTCCCCTTATCTTGCAAAAAATCTGAATAGCTGTCAGTGCTCAAATATGCACCAGAAGCAGCAGCACTGTACTGTCTGAAATAACGCTGGCTGCTGGGGCCGTTTGTCACAGCGATTTTGAAGGGAATCAGTGATGGATGTAGCGGTGGTGATGTAGAGTGGAGCACCACTTACGCTTGCCCTTGCCATGCCCTGCCTGTGACAAGCTATCTGTACAGGGGGAGGTGTGTGTGTGTGTGTCCAGATAGATCCTGCTCACACACATACAGTGGGAACGTTGCCCACAGCCATCTGCTCACACCCCAGATACAACAAAAACAAAAACCCAAAAAGAGCACAGCCACGGTCCATCAATCACACGGCAGACCTTTTGCATTCTGTCCCCCCTTTTTTTTACCAGGAGCTGCAGCACAGTTTCTCTGCTGATCATCACAAGACCAGCCGATCTCTTCCGGGCTCGGCTCAGATCTGTGTACGATCCATCATCATCCTTCAAAGGACAAACCTCGTCCCAGAGCCTCTCCGGCAGCACACACAAACGTCCACACAAACCAAGAACATTCATTTTGACGGGCCTCAAATGAAAGCCCGAGTTCTCACTGAGGGCTACGTGTTTGGAGGAGAGCTCCAAAAATAAATCTGTGAGGCTGTTGAAAATAAAAGCTCGGTGAAATTATAAAATATAAAAACAGAGTGAGGGAAATTATCTTGGAATACACCCACACAGCTTTCCAGAGGGAAACGTATGGATGATTGTATATTTGTTGGAGGAGGGAAATGTTGATGGGCCTCTGGCAGCAGAGGGATGTTGCTCAAGGCAGGACGTTGGATCACATGACCAGTTACTTGGCCCCAACAGATGTTGCCTCCATCTGTAGCACCAATGACCTGCTGCTGCTCCACTCCTCTCTGCTGAAGTGGGAAACTGCTCAGTTCAGAAACAGGAGAAATAGTGCACCTCTAGAGGACCAAGAGAGACACATTTACTCAGATTTCTGTCTCATTGTCCTGTATTCTACACCGTTTGTCTCTGGCCATGCATGCTGACCCTCACCCTTTATTTATTAGTTAATTACATTACAGTATTCTGGCTGGACATTCAACAAAACATGTTCAACACTTTACTGGATTTAAAACTTAGATTTAATGATTATATGACTGACTGAAGGGTTATTCATTAAGAAAATGTATTAAGAAATACCCAAAAATGTTCCTGATAGCTTCTCATAAATAATTATTTTCTGACATTGTTTGTTGAATGTGAATGTAAACTGAATTTCATTGGGCTTTAGACTTTTAGTGGAACAAAATAACAGATTTTAAAACATTTTAATTCAAGATTTATTTTTAATTAATTGTTATTTTAACAAAATGAAGGTTTAACATTGTGGCACAGGATGTTAAATTACCTAAGTTTGACTGCAATAAGATTTGAATATGAGGTCATATGTATTCTTGAGTGTTGGCCAAACAACGTGTTTTATGAAGTTACAGCAACAGCAACATCAACCTTTGACCCCTACAATCAAATCAGTTCATGGTTCATCAGTCACAGTGAACGTTTGTGCACAAATGTTCACTGTGACTGATGAACTGATTGGATACGGCGTTCACGAGAATGGGGCAGACTGACAACCCGAAAACACAATGCTATTAGCAACAGAGGCACAAGACGACAAACATTATTCCTAAAGTTTTAGGCTTTAGGAGATGTCATTAAAGCTAGACAGACGTCGCTCACATGTCCTTGCTAATCAGGGGGAGGGAGGTCTGATCTGGTGACGCCTGCTCCCGGGGAAGAGTCACATCTGTGTCCTCTCCTGAGGTCAGCTGATCCTCACTCTGTGTGACCGAGAAGTAAAAACTGTTTTCTGCTCGCCGTGCAAACATGAAAACACACTCTGAGATCTGAAGGGTGCGTTACAGGCAGCTGAGGGACACAGACAGTGTGGCGACAGAGACCGTGATATATATCTGGGGTGGAACAGAGGTCATAATGTAGATCTGTAGATTAGGGTAGTCAGGGTTCCCACGCTTGCCGTGAAAATGTTTTCCATGCTACCTCCTGATTTTCCAGGTACCATATTAAGTGATGATCTATAGGCCCCTGAAGCTTGTGAAGTGTGACCTGACCATCTTCATGACCCAGCGAATCTCTGCTTCAAATACAGCTTGGCTTGAAAAAAAAGTTTTCCCCTGAGCTCCAGAGCCTTTTTCCGTAGGCTGTTCACTGCTGGTACTGGGCACCTGACTGTCACTTTCGATATCCTGGCTTGTTGGGCCGCTTCTTCCCTCTCCTGTTTTTGTAGTCAAGAAATCTGTCATTCTTCTTTCCAGGGTTCATACATTTTTCACCAATGATTTTCAATGACTTTTCCATGACTTCTCAATGACCTTTACCTCATTTTCCATGACCAAAAAAAAATTCCCACTGAAAATGGTTTATTTTAACATGGAACAGGAAAAATAAGGTCTGCATATGAAACATGTTGTGCCTATCTAAAACAAATCAAATAGTAGGCTTACTAGCTTCTACACGCTAAAGCAACTGTAGTCAGGGAGGCTGGTATGAAAAAGGTGGCAAGGACCCGACCCCTGACCCCTTGAAAGCAGCAGTGTCAATAATAACAGAAACGCCAAAGAGTCACATCTAATAGAAATATATAAAAGCATTTATTTTAATTGTGTAGCAGTCAGTTTATAATTCTGGCAGCACTGTTGAGCATTTTGAAAATGTATTGTCATGCCTGTGCAAGGCTTAGTCTTTCTATCTTTATAGCCACTGGTGTAAAGTAACTAAGTTCATAAACTCAACAAGTACTATGTATACGTGGGTACAATTTTGAGATACTTGTACTTTATTTAAGTATTTCAATGTTTTGCTACTTTGTACTTCTACTCCTCTACAGTTCAGAGGTACATGGTGTACTTCTACTCCGCTACAGTTCAGAGGTACATGGTGTACTTCTACTCCTCTACAGTTCAGAGGTACATGGTGCACTTCTACTCCTCTACAGTTCAGAGGTACATGGTGTACTTCTACTCCACTACAGTTCAGAGGTACATGGTGTACTTCTACTCCTCTACAGTTCAGAGGTACATGGTGCACTTCTACTCCTCTACAGTTCAGAGGTACATGGTGTACTTCTACTCCTCTACAGTTCAGAGGTACATGGTGTACTTCTACTCCTCTACAGTTCAGAGGTACATGGTGTACTTCTACTCCACTACAGTTCAGAGGTACATGGTGTACTTTTCCTCCACTACATGTATTTAATACCTTTAGTTACTCTACAGATGTGGATGAATGATGGTAAATCTAATCAAGTGTTAAATCAGACTTTAGTTCCACCTGGAGTAAATCCACCAGCTACCCTGCAGTATACAAAGTCATTCAAACTAGCTGCACCTTTACCAGCTTTGAGAACACTTTCATGATCAACCATTATAAAACATATCATATATCTGCACTCTGCAATCTGCACAACGACTACTTTTACTGTCGCTACTTAGTACTTTCACTATATTTTGATGATAATACTTGTCTACTTTTACTTGAGTAACATTTTGAATGCAGGACTTTTACTGTAACAGAGTATTCCTACACTCTGGTACTTCTACTTTTACTCAAGTACAAGATCTGAGTACTTCTACTTTTACTACATGATCAGAGTACTTCTACTTTTACTCAAGTACAAGACCTGAGTACTTCTACTTTTACTCAAGTACAACGTCTGAGTACTTCTACTAAAGTACAAGATCTGAGTACTTCTACTCGAGTACAAGATCTGAGTACTTCTACTTATCTGAGTACTTCTACTTTAACTCAAGTACAAGACCTGAGTACTTCTACTTTTACTCAAGTAAAAAACCTGAGTACTTCTACTTTTACTCAAGTACAAGATCTGAGTACTTCTACTTTTACTCTAGCACAATATCTATACTTGTACCACCTTCGTTTATAGCCTATGAAAAAAACTATTAGAAAACGAAGGCTAAAGCTAACGTTAGCAGATAGTGACAATGTATGCTAGCTAGCTAGCTAGCTCAACGATTCCTTAATGATATTGTGACATAAAAACATTTCAGTTCACATCACGCTCTGCCGCTCTGCTCTGAACACCTGAACGGCCTGTTCTAACAGCTGTTCACCAGCGGTGCAGTCTGTGCCACAGTGACTCCGCACAGTTAACGAACGCACCGTAGATAATGTAGCTGACCGTCATACCCGGAACAACCGACAGGCAGGAAGACTCGAGCACACAGCTCACGCTTCATATATTAAAAAATAACACCATGCGCGTCATGATGGCACATAACAGCTCGCGACCGCAGATTATTTTGGCGATTAGATAAAATGTAAATTATATTTGACGCAACTTTAGTTACATTTCCATGACTTTTACATAACTTTTCCAGGGCCTGGAATTTGCATTTTGAATTTCCATGACTTTTCCAGGTTTTCAATGACCGTACAAACCCTGTCTTTCATTATTTAGCTGTCCAGCTAATTTGGTGTGGGTTTGTCCTTTTGAATGGCTCTTGAGGGAAGCGACCCCCATATTGCTGATGTCAAATGACTTGCGGCAAACTTGCAATAAACCTTGTGGACATCTCCTCCTGGTACCTCTCCAATCCAGTCCTTGTATTGAGAGTCATCTTTCCAATGTGACTTGAATCTGCCGCGTGTCATTGTCACTCACTCCCGTAATGCATCACACATTTGAGATTATGAGTCTTACTAATGAACCTAAAAGGGAAAACATAAGGCTGGTTCCCCTGTACAGCAACCCCACTAGTAAACTTAGCTTAACAGTATAGATGTATAGAATCAGTCTAGGCATGATCAATGCATTTTCAAAAATGTCTTACCCCAAATGTTCCTATTTACTAGTATAATTTTTTTTAAGAAAAAAACGAAAAATCACAAAATAGCTAAAAGTAGATATAAGAATGAATGTTACAAAATGTATCAAGACTAGACTATTCATTAACAAATTCAAAACAAACTCAAACTGCTAGCTAGTTATCAAGATTGCACTGCTTACTAACTAACGTTGATAAACCCAAGTGTACCACAGTTAAACACAGCTACTTACATTTGAGGATAAACTTGCATAAGAAGTTTCACTGTAGATGTCAAGGCTCCCGTGTTGGCTGGGAAATGCATGTATTTGACCCTTCTATTGAGATCGCGAGTAACGTTATTATTCCTGAAGTCCACCAATCCGAAACTATACTTTTAAAGTCCATATCACCAAGTTGCCTGCATCAAATTCCAACATCCAATATACCATATAGGATGCCAAGAGCATGCTCTACAACATGGGATCATCCATTTCTATCTACAGTAAAAGCTGTTCACATGTAAAGTGTTTTTATAAACTCATCTTAATTCTGTGCTCAAGAGTTTCATTTTATTACTATTTTACACCTCATCCAATAACAATTTCCAGGACAACTGTTTCTATTTCAATGTAAGTGTTCACTTTTGCTCATTTTCCATGACTTCTCCATACCTGGAAAAGTAAAAAATGAATTCCATGTTTTCCAGGTACCGTGGGAACCCTGGTAGTATTAAAGGTGGGGTAGGTACATTTGAGAAACCGGCTCGAGATCGCTAGAATTTGAAAATACACAACCGGAGAAAATCTGCCACTTCCTTATAGAGCCCCTCCTCCAAAACACACGAACGCGCACATGACCAATGAGGGCACGCGATAAGTTTGTGCCCCTGATGGAAGGCTGACAGGCAGGTAGGCTTTTACAGTATTACGGCTTCCACAGATGACATTTTTTTATGGATTTTTTGTCAAAGCACTTAAGATATTCATTGCTATCGGGATGTTAAGATCATTCCATGGAATATAACAAAAAGTGTATCTCGAGCCGGTTTCTAAAACTTACCTACCCCACCTTTAAATCATTAGAAAGAGCAGCATATCATTCTAATAGGCTTTTTTCACAGCAGACACTTTACATGCCACCACACATATATTAGTAATGTAAAATGAGGAAGCAATCATAAACCCTTACTGGTTAGGACCATCAGCTGCAAGTGTATTTATTTTTGTTTAATTTAATTGTGAGTAATTTTGTAGTTCAAGTTGTATGGAACTATAGCTAAAGTTACAATGATTTGGTGGTTAACATCAAGTTCAAATAGATACAACTCTATCCAAATATTTTGATTTGTTTTTATGTTAACACTAACGTGGAACCACATTTCAACTCTGCAGTGCTCTCTAGTGGTCGATATCAAAACTACATAAACACAGTGATGCAAACTTTGATATTTTAACATTTATTAGTATTTTCCCAGATTCATTTAGAAATTATATTTTTTTAAAAAAGGCTTTGCCAGAGACTCCAAAAAGAGAACATTTTGAAGATAAAACTAACTAAATCAGGATATAAAATGTACAGGTAACCAACATTCAGAGGAGGTCAGATCTTCAATCACAGAGAAATGTTTGTTTTCTAATGCCAGCACTGACAAGGCCTCAACTTAAGAGCTCATATTAAACTTTAAAGGACACGTTTCAGGATTTTGTTGTTGTTGTGCATTTCTACGCAGCGATGAAGCTACAGTAGATTCCCCAGTGATCACTAGTGAAGCGTCCACAGTCCAGCTTCTCCAGACCCAACAGGGCCATGTGGTCGGGGGCCAGGCGGGGGACGCCCTCCTTGGTTGCTGGGCGGATGTAGACACGGTCGAAGCGGCAGCGACTGACGTAAGGAAGCGCCTTGTTGTTATTGGCTTTGGTGTCCCATGTGTAACGGCAGTGCTCCTGCTTTCCCAGTCGCTCCCACACATCGCTGACCTGTGGGGGGAGACCCACCTTGGCAACCTGGGATGGAGTCGAGGGGAAAGATTATTAAAGAGGAACACTGTGTGATGGCAGGTGTGGTGATAATTGATAAACAAAGATGTGAAAAATAATGTATTAACACAGAACAGGTGAGGGCTGGGACATTATAGAACAATCAGTACAAAATAAAGAAAATAGTTAAACAGGTACATTTCATAATGCATAGTATACTTAAAAGGGTTTAAAGAAAAAAAGAACAAATTGTTAAAAATCTAGATGAAATTTAAAATGAATTCTCTCCATTTTATTTGATGAGAAGTGCAACAAGGCAGGAAGGGTTCCTTGAAACTGGCATTTTGTAATTATTTAATTTAAGCCATTAAATTCTATACAAAAGTAATGAACAAGACAAAAAAAGAAAAGGGTAATATTTCCCCGAGAAACAAGGATTTTGTTGATAAAGAGTGGATTTCCTAAATAAGGGGGGGGGAGTGGATTACCATTTCAGCCATCACACATCATAGTTTTTAAGTCACACAAGATTTAAAGGTCCCATGTCATGCTTTTCCGGTTATTACCCGTCCCCTTGTGTGTTATGTAGCTTTTTATGCATGTAAACGGTCTGCAAAGTCACAAACCCTCAAAGTACACCCTGTAGCGAGTAAAACTCTAACACAGAAAAGACCTGTCTATGCTGCCCAAGCACGAGCCTGTTCATATTGTAGTGTTCACCGCTATTCAAAATCACAGATCACTCGAGCCTTTAATGTCGAAAACGTTCTCTTTATTTTCTGGTATTGACGGCCACAGCCACGCCTTACAGAACCAATCAATAGTATAACACGTCATTAGACTTTCCCCCACACTCGAAGACACCTCCTACCGTCTCGTACTCCCTCCACACACCACACCCACCCACACCACACCCACACACACACACACACACACACACACACACACACACCACACACACACACACAACACACACAACACACACACACCACACACACACACACACACCCACACACCCCACACACACACACACAACACACACACACTAGAGGGGCGTCTCTCCTAACTCCCACCAACAACAAACTTTACAATGTACTAAACTGTGCACATCTGAGAACTGACATAACTAACCTTGGGACACGCTACAATATTATCATTAATATTTACATTAAAACATTCCTTTGACACTTATAACATTACTTTGCAAGGTAAGCACAACCAAAATAAGTTTGTAAAAGCAGAATTTGAACACTGTTTCTGTGCTCCTACAATATTTTTGTACACAATAGCGATCGTTCACTGTTTCAACTGGCATGCTGTGGCATTTAACCTCATCACCACACCGCAAACAAACAGACAGACGCACGCACACACTGAATTGTGAGAAATCTTTCCATTTTCAATCTGTGTTCACATACTGAGAATTATAACAACATTAGCCAAGTAACAGTTTGCGCTTTAACTTACAACGACCCCTGATAGATCTCGCGAGAATGTGATAAATATATATAGATACATTTTCATAACAAAACAATGGGGTTGCTAAGCCGTTGCTTCTGGGAACCAAGTGACGTAACGACGACCCCTCCGTGGGTTGGTCAAAATGGACCAATCCGTGGAGCCGTTACATTACGTCCGCGGAGTCGTTACGTTAAGTCCGTGGATTGGTCCAAATTGACCAATCCGTGGACGGCTCACACACACACACACACACCAACACACACACACACACACACACACACACACACACACACACACACACACACACACACACACACACACACACACACACACACACACACACCACACACACACACACACACACACCACACACACACACACACACACACACACACACACACAACACACACACACACACACACAACACACACACACACACACACACCACACACACACACACACACACACACACACACACACACACACACACACACACACACACACTTTCTCAGCTGCAGCTCTGCCGATTTCTCCTCCCTGAGACGGCGGGAGCTGGGCGAGGCTGGGAGTTTGTGTGTGAGCACACACACAAACTCCCAGCCAGGCTGCGGGTGTGTGTGTGTGTGTGTGTGTGTGTGTGTGTTCGGGCTGGTTTCGGGCTGGGTTTCGCTGTCTCGCAGACGGCTACTGGGCTCATAGGGAGGGGGGGACAGGAGCTCCAACAAGCCGTTTAGGACAGAGAGTGAATACACATACTATACAGAGATGCTGTATGAGAAACCAATGACATTTTGGAAAATTGCACAATATAAATCTATTCTAGTATACCTCAACAATGGAATTATGATCAGTAGAAATGGCCATGACATGGGACCTTTAAAGACAAATTACTGACCTCAGTGTCCCTCAGGTTTGTGTCCCCTCCAAACAGGACGGTGACGTCGTCAGGGGCCTCCCTCATCCTCTGCATAGCAACCCGCAGCTGTTTCACCCGCTCCCCTGCTTGCGCTTTACAACTCTCCAGGTGGGAAGTCATCAGGCACAGCTTCTGTCCTTTGAAAGTCACCTTAATTTAAAGAGACAAATCCAACTTTGTATCAGCCAAGGTGAGCTCAAGGTGGCAAACGAGTTTCTGGAAAACTATATGTGCACATACCTGAGCTACGAGCAGATTCCTCATCATTTGAGTAGTGGGGAAAGTTACTATCTCACTCTCCACAAATTTGACTCTTGACTTCTTCAGCATGATCCCAGTGAAGTAACCCTCCTCACCACCTGACCCGCAGAGGTTAAGAGGAGCAATACATTAGACTATGGCAGCACAATTTGAGGGAAATATGGATAACATTGTTTAATGTCACTATAACAATATTAATTTCAATAAAAAGCTAATATATAGTCTACTCTGCTGCTTTCCTGCTGTGTGGAAGTGAAAGGAAACTATTACCAGCATTCTCTTTCAATAAATTAAACTAGATGTCACATAGCACTTTTTGTATTGCTTAAATGTCCCATGTCATGCTTTTCCTCAAAGTACACCCTGTAGCGAGTAAAACTCTAACACAGAAAAGACCTGTCTATGCTGCCCCAGAACACCTCGTTGGAGATTTCTCTTTTTCCATTGTTTTCTTCCTGGGTACAGTGACGTGCCCATACCCAAATGGACCCATTGGTCCAAATGGACCAATCTGTGGAGCCGTTATGTTAAGTCTGTGGATTGGTCCAAATGGACCAATCCGCGGACTTCTTCACACACACACACACTCAATCTTTTCTCAGCTGCAGCTCCGCCGATTTCTCCTCCCTGAGACGGCGGGACGTGGCGAGGCTGTGAGTCTGTGTGTGAGCACACACACACAAACTCCCAGCCAGGCTGCGGGTGTGTGTGTGTGTTCGGGTTGGGTTTCGCTGTCTCGCAGACGGCCACTGGGCTCACAGGAGGGGGAGGCAGGAGCTCCTACAAGCCGTTTAGGACAGAGTGAATACACACTATACAGAGATGCTGTATCACAAACCAATGTGAGTTTGGAAAATTGCCCAATATAAATCTATTCTAGTAGACCTCAACAATGGAATTATGATCAGTAGAAATGGCCATGACATGGGACCTTTAAAAGGTATCAGTAGAAAACAGAATTTAAAAATGCAAACAAGCACAGTATTGTAGTGTATTGCAAGTTAATGTCACATTGACGATTGTTATCCATATTTCCCAAAAAATAACGTATTATACAGCCCCAGTTTAAACCAGGAACGAAGTCTAGGACAAGTCACTACTAGTACAATTCAAAAAGTACTCATACCGTACCTTCAATGAGTAGGTAACTGACAGCCCGTTTCTTCAAATACAGGATGTAAGATGGAATGAGCTCTTGAAGGAACACCACGTCCGGAGTGTATCTACATGAAGATAAAGCTAATTTTTCATACACTATCTAACTATTTAAACAACGTATATCCAGGGCACTGCTCTGCAGCTGACCTTTCATTTCAACATATTTTAATTAAGAAGTTTAGGTTACCAGCGACAAATACAATATCATGCTACGACAACCAAGATCAACAGTGTACATATATATAAAAAAATCTTACAAGACTAAGTAGGAGCACAGGCCTCTGGCCCTCTCTCCAATGTTGTCCGTATCCAGTCCATCCACGTTCCAGGAGATCAGAGACAGTTTGTGGTCGTCTTCTTCTGATGGTTTGCGTGTGGAGACAGGGCTCTCTCCAGTCAAATCTATACTGGACATTTTTAAGACACTGTCAATTCTTCTGGAGTTGTAAATGTTTGCTGGCTCTTTCAGAAAGACTCGTGACAGACGACGCTGAAGTTGGGTTTCGATTCAGAGCTTCTGATTCGGCAGTTAAGGGGAAAGTTAAGGGACATTTAATGTACAGCGCTGAGCGAACAATCCTCCGTATGTGTATCTCTTAAATCGCTACTTAGTATTCACAAATATAATTATGGTTTCACAAATCTAAAAATGTGTTATAAAAAAGAATGTTGAGCCTCTGGGATAATCCAGTCCAGATTTGAGGAGTCTAGGTATAGTGGTTTTAGATCAGGACCTGGTCTAATGTGGTCAAGATGCGAAAAAAGCAGCGAAATTTCTCTTTTTTGTATTTTCACATATAGAAGAAAGGTTTACAAATCTAAAACTGTGTTATAAAGAATGTTTAGACTCTCTGGGATAATCTAGACCAAATAAATCAGCTATGCAGCGATTTAAGAGGTAGGCCTACAAACACGGAGGATTGTTCGCTCAGCACTGTACATTTAATTTCCCTTAATTTCCCCCTTAACTGCCGAATCGGAAACTCTGAATCGGAAGCTAACCTCAGCCTCGTGCTACACGAACAGTGAAAGTACTTTGTGTGAAAGCGGCTAATGGAGAGAAGACAGGAGACTAACCTTTCTGCTGGAGGTTTTCCTCAATTTTCTGTCTCTTTCTTTTGGAGCTGCTCTCACTGTCTGACATATCTTCTTCAAATACTTTCTCCAAATCAGCCTCAAAGAATGAGTTCATAGCTTTCTGTAAGACAACAGTTAAGACATTTCCATTTCACATGTTCATACCATGCAAAGCATTATAATGTAGAAACTTTGGTTAGCATTTACCTAGCCTTAGAAAATTACCAACACAGTCAAATAAACTGCACTGAGGTTAGATTTAAACTAAAATGTTGCCACCATCTGTAGCAGTCTGTATCTAGCAGAACCACAGCAGGCTGATGTAGTTTAAGTTGTTATAGCTACTGTACCTGCATCTCCCACTGATTTTCCACTAGGTAGCACTGAGCCACGGCGCTATCAGCTCCTGTTATGCCCGCAAACTCACTGCACAGGCGACTTCTGTTTTCTTCCACATTAGAAACTGAGGGTTTTTCCGAGGCAGATGTTGAGGCCATTTTTTATAGAAACTATTGCGGACATAAATTAATGTTTTCCGAAGGTTTTGTTTTACTCTGCAAGTTATCTCAGGTGTACCTGTTAAAGTCTTCCGGAATGTGAATGTGCTAAGTACTTTACAACAAATCCCAGAATACAACTCTTCTTTGTATTATAAAAGCAAGATACAAAAGTACAGTTTATCTTCGGTGTGGAATTAACACAACAGCATGTTGTTATAATCTCGGTGCCATTTACTTGTTTAAACAAACGTTCTCTGACAGATTAACTTTAATTCCACCCGGACGATCTATCGGACGCAACAGCTTCCGGTTTGAAGTAACAATTTTGACATTGGTCTCATACTCGCGTTAAATATGGCTTCTCTGTCTTTAAATACGTTAAAACAAATCATGAGAGCAATGGTAGACAATCCAGGCTTTGACAGAGTCCTGAGCAAGGTGAACGTGCATATTATGCTACATTTCTGAATGTTTTTAAGAGTTCTGTGACTGTGACACCTCGATATTTTCTTTTAAACACAACCTATCATGATCATCAACATTGTTGCATCTTGACAGGAAACTTTTATATTTGTGTTTCCATCAGGTGGACGTGTTGTCTGCAAGCCCAGGTAAGGTGGTGTGTGGTTTGCGGGTAGAGGAAGAGCACACCAACCGAGGAGGGACGCTGCACGGCGGACTGACAGCCACCCTGGTGGATGTTATCTCCACCATGGCCATCATGTACAGTGAGAGGGGATCACCAGGAGTCAGTGTGGATATGAACATAACGTGAGTCCTCTAGTGTAATTCTTAAGATGTATCACCTGTTGATTTACCTGTGAAATAGATCACTTAATAGATAACATTGATTGTAGAGTTTTTACTTCATATCATGCTTGTTTTTAAAAAAAAATTGTGCAATGAACCCTCGATGCAGACCTCTCTTGTTGGCATTTGATTGAGTTGAGATTATGTCCTGCAATTGTTTTACTGATGTGTTTGTTTTTTGCTTTGTATCTTCAGTTTTTCTTTGAATTTATTTGACATGTGTGACTGTTAAACACTTAGATGTGCTATTCTTAAACGTTTGACTTATATGGACCTATATGGTCACAACATTTAAACTGTATGCTGTCTTATTTTTATTTCCTCCAAATAACTCTTTCATTTCAGGTTACTCACTAAGGTTTAATAATATTCATAATATCAGGCATAATAATTGGTTTAGGTTTTGTGCCTTAAAAACCCTGAATGCCCCAGAAAATATATAGTGTGATCTGTGTATACAGCAGTGCCTTCAGCTGTAATAATACATTTTATTTCTATAGCGCTTTTCTTGAACCCAAAGACGCTTTAAAAGACGCTTTTAATGTCAGACCTCGACCCTCAGTGTGTTAACCAGGTCATAGGTTAAAGATTAACCTCGTTAACTAAAAATGACTGGGAACAAATGTCAATGTCTTACAGATACATGAATGCTGCCAAGATAGGAGAGGACGTACTCATCACTGCTCAGGTTCTAAAGCAAGGACGGACCCTGGCGTTCGCTACAGTAGACCTCACCAGCAAAGCCTCCGGGAAGGTCATAGCACAAGGCCGACACACTAAACACCTCGGCGGCAGTTGAACTTGCTCCTGTCTGTAAATCATGTATGGTTAAGATGTTAACTAACCTCTGACTGTGAACACAATGTTGTTAACAAATCCTTCTCAGCTGTTAACTTAATTCATGTTGTGACACATATTTCGTCAACAGAACTGTATGGTCAGATTCACTCCTAATGGAAACACTATCAATGTTTCATGCACATGCAATAAAAGAAATAGACAAGAGTTATGCTTTCAGAATTTGCATTGTATTGGGATATGCTCAGCAGTATTGATTTGAGAATCAACAGAAAAAACCCAGAAGTTACACGCCTTATACCCTTTCAACTGAACACACTGAATCAACAAGGAGCAAAATTATATGTACTATGAACCTCATTCTTTAACAAGCAAGCCTGCAAAATCAAATTTAATGAGCATTGTAGCAAATTATATTCATTTTAGTAGGTCAAATTAAACAAAGAAATCTGTTAGCTTCCAGCAACTTTTGTTAGGCAAGTTAAACATTAACTATGTCACAATTTCAGTTCGTCACCAACCCACATCCCAAATAAAACAAAACATAACATCAGATTTCAGTAGCTTAAATTAATGATGCATGAACGGCTTGACAATGACCTTCAACATTTAACCAACTTGTGTACAATGCCTTTCAGGTCACTCAAGATTGTAACAAAGGCCCGCCTAGCATGTTTCAGAGGAAAGCAAATGACACAAACAATTTTTAAAAGTCCAGCAAAAAAAACGAAGGCGGTTTTTAAGAAGCAATACCTACACCATATGATTTGACAAATATTGTTCATCTTTGCTTATACGGGTGTTTTAACACCTTTTCACACCTGTCCTTGGTCAAAAGATTGTGTCAAGTAGTTCTAGAAACCCCATTGACATTACAAACAAGCTTTAACAATCCTTTCTTATGACAACAAGGATATCAAACACGTCCATCTGAGAACCACCGTGAAGACCTGTGTATTGTTTGTTCCTGTTTTGATGCAACATAAAGAGTTCCTTCAATGACCGGTGCTGTTGACAGAGCGGCTCCAAGAGAACAACCAACCATTCAAAATCAATGTTCGTGCAGGTTCAAATGAACAAAAATGGATGAGTGAGTAGGAGGGAATGAAAAGGGAGTAAAGGAAAAAAAAAGAAAAATGGAGAAACCAATCCCAAAAAAAGGCAGAGAGAAGAGGAGGAACATTTGGGGTGTGAGGAAAAACAAGGGTGGGAATCGAACCAGCTTCTGGTCAGGGAGGGGAGAACAAGTAGGTAACAAAAAAAGGAGAGATCCAAGCACAAGTTCAAATCTTTTAAAAGAAACGGGTGGAGATGAGTACATCTATTTGCTTCTGAAGGTTTAGGCAGGAGAGAAATGAAGGGCTTTTCCCTATGAGGCTGGGTGGAGCAGGAAGCCTTAGTCAGGCATGTATGGGCGGAGGTGATCCTCGATGTCTCCCACACCCCAGCAGGTCAGCTGGTCCTGGGGCAAGTATAGGCAGAGGCTGCACAGCTTGAACACTGTGGCCTTGGTTTTAGGAGTCTGCAGGAGAGGTGGACAGAGAACATTTGTGGTGTGTGTGTTAGGACGCTGTCTGAGGTTTAGGTTTGTCAGATCAGTAACATTATCATTTCAGAGGACTGACTCACCTGTAAGTGCTGTCTATCCATGAAGAGAAACACAGACTGAGTTGGGTTGTTCATGACCATTCCAGCCTTGTCTTTACGACCCAAAGCATGCAGGCACTGCTTCTCGTAGTCTCCATGATGAAATTCAAACTTGGCCTGTAAATTGTAGGAGAGACTTGTGAGCCAAGATGTACATTCTGTTACATCCAGACTAGGGCAATTCACTTAATTAACTATTTGTGAAATATGTACATTGTGAAAATGAAGTGATTAAAACTACATTTTAAATGTAATCCAAAAAACAGCTAAATGTTATAACTTGTATAACTTAAAATCTGTAATTTGACAGTGGGCAATTATTTTTAATTGTTGCTTGAAAAAAAATCCCCCTAGCTTTAGAAAGCTTTTTCTTTCAAAAGATCTTGGGAAAATGTGATAAATTATTTCACAGTCATTTGAAATGTATTTGACTAAATAATCAACTGATACATTTAGAAAGTAATCAGCATACTAATTGATAATGTAATAATTCCATAAATAAAAAGTTGCAGCCATAATTAGAAGCAAGACCAGGCTCCAAAAATGTGCTGCCCACGTAATGTGAGATGATCTGACCTGAACGGGCCGAAAGGGTTCATCATCGGCCCCCTTCCATCTGGAGAACAGCAGACACACAATCTTCTCAATGTCGTTGCGTGGCCAAAGGATGAAGTCCATCTCCTGTGTGCAGCCTATCACATCCTGTGAGAAGAGAGAACAATTTAAAAACACAAACGGTCTTTCTCTTACTCAAGATAAATCCTCCTCAGATGGTGGACTGACTTACCCTTCGCATTGACTGGTATCGGGGGGCGTGCAGTTGCACAACATCTTTTTGCAGGAGTTCTATCGAACTCTCGAGAGAGTAGCTGGAATCTCGCACACCTCGTAGGATGTTTTCTTCATAGTTGTTGGTCATCACCGGCACCACTTCAGCTACCTCAAAAAGCGCAGACTTCTTCTTCTGTGATGAGAAACATAGATAAAAACACACTGGCTGTAACATTTAAATGTGTAATGATAAAACAAGTCATAAAAGTGTGATTTAAGATGGAGTTAAGAATAACGCTATTCCTCAATTTTACTGACAAACCTTGTCTTTGAAAACGAAGGCTATATAAATCTTGAAGTCAAACTGATCAGCCAAAGATTCCCTTTTCTTCCGAAGTTGAGCTCTTAGTCGATTTCTTGTATGATTTCTTCGTGAAGTTGGGTCCCCCATGGTTAGATTTTGATGGTAGTTCCTTCTCTTTTGCAGAAAACTTTGGCTTCACTCTCTACTTTTGTATTCATACGCTGGATAAAGGATGGCGCTAGCTACCCTTTGCAGAAACAACGCATCAAACAACTCTAGGCTAGATCTGTAAAATACCCACTAACTACCAACTGAGAAGGTCGACAAATCAGAAACAAAACCTAAGTCATTTTAATTTTTGTAAAAGGGCAGTGTTGAGGAGGGGAATGGTCAACAAACTAAGACTACATCTCCATATTACTGGTTCAGAAATCCATGTTTTAAGACATGACTTTTAAAGCCAAATGAACTATTTTTCAACCTGCCATCGACAAGGGATTCCAACGAGATAAAAGAGCAACTTTTCTGAGTAGGTAACTGAAATCAACAGAAACGGCTGCTACCGTAAAAACCCATACCGACAATATATTTGTTTTGCTAGTGAAATTGAGGACTACAGAGACTAGCAAGCGGACACATATTTTACTATTTGGGTAATTTCAAAGTCCCTCATCCATGGCTATCTTTTTTGTGTGTATTTATCTGTCGAGTTATGTGCGTGTTACAGGCGGATTTAAGATACAGACTAACATGGCAGGTAAATAGAGATGCCAGGAGATATTGGCACCGGGTAACATCGAAGACTACTGCCTTGACATTTCCTTGACTTTTTACTGCCACTCATTTAGCTCACGGCCTGCGGTGCTGCCACTGCTGAGAGTCATGATGTGGGCGTATTTTTAGCACACTAGCTAAGGTGAGCTAGCAAGCTAATCTAGGCATTCACTTCCAACACTAACTAGTAGTGACCCGTCGATGAAGCTACATCTTATCTTCTGACTGATTGGCTTAATCGAGGCCTATGTGTGATTTGGCTAGCTTAGCGTACAGTCATCTTTCTACGCGTTTACATTTTCTCTCCAGCTTCAATGCGACTGCCAGTGTTGTGAAAGTCAAGCGACCTGCGGGGTTAACTGACTAACTGGTTTTGCTTGAGCTCAGCATTTTTTTTAGCTAGTCGTCGTGTTTTGTCAACAACTTCATCGACCAAAATAAAACGGGAGAATCAACGGCTAACGCTGCGTGGAGAAATACACGTTAGCTTAAACAAAATCTCCCCCAAGTTTTCACGTCTGAAGTTTCGAGGTGTTTGCCGTTTTCTTTCTCTTCTTTTCTTCAGTCGTCACAACCTGCGACTCGCCCTGCTGCATGCCATGTCAAGATAAATCGACAATCCAGCTGAAGTCCTCCGTTCTTTCAGTCGACATGTGGCCTGTTCTGTCTCCCGGCGGGCCCATCGTTAACGGCGTGTCGTCCAACGTTTCTGCGTTTGGTTTCTTTGTGTGTTTTTTTTGGGCAGCTGATAATGGCACAAGCAGCTCGTCGATCCACAGCCTCCCCCAAAATGGCTGCGCAGACAACTACAAAAGATGTGACGTGTGTTGCCATGTGACTACAACAGGGGGAAAACAACACCACCACCACTACTTCTGCTTTTATTTCGGGAACATTTCACATTCACAAGAACAAATGGACTGAATCTAAATAAAATGTTGCACATTTAAATAAGAATTACAACAATATGGCACCACTTAAAAAACATATTAAAAAATAAGGAGGCAATGAAAACGTAATGTGTATTTGATATCATATTTTACTTGAAATGTTACCTTTGGTTTTACATCTCTTTATTTCTTTATATATATATATGTTTGTTTGTTTTTTATTACTACTTCTTCTTCTGCTTGTATGGTGGGTGGCAGAGCTATTTAATAGAAGAGTTACGACACCGGAAGTCCAAAAACGGTTATCGTCACGTGGTTCATGTAGACGAGGGATCGTTCCCCGGAAGTTCATGGCGGGCAATGTGAATGCATTGATAACAGGAGATAGAACTACGATTTTTGTTAATTATTAGTGAATAAAGGTTTTGATTTGCAATATTTATACAACAAATCGATATGTGTATGTATTTACATCAATATGTTTTCAAAAATAAAATCGAATTTGCTAATATTAAGTGATAATATTAGGATTAGTGTGAACAACTAGTTTACATGTTACTAACAGTGCCTTGGTTAAAGAGCCTGTTGCTGTTTATTTATAGCTTTGAATTCTTTCAAACCAATATTATCTTCTTAAACTTGTATGGTAGTCAGGAGGATCACTTTCTAATGTTTATTGATACATTTAGAGGGAGGTGATCTAAAGTAATGCTTTAAAATTCAGATTAGATTAATTTCTACCATTTTCTTAAATTCATGGTAGTTTCAGTAATCCCCTGGTAATTGAGGACACAAGTTATCTAAATGACTAATGTCGTCTTTATGGCTTTCAGAAAGGACAGGAGACCGATATGATGATGATGATGATGTTAAATGTGTTGCTTTAGGAACTTCCATTGCAAATACATGGAATTCAATAAACATAGAAGAGCATATCATGCAGTTTGTCGGTGCCTTTTCCTCCGTGTTGTCCTGGTTTGCTGTGCTGCCTCCTAGTCGCCACCATGGTTTGCTGTGCTGCCTCCTAGTCGCCACCATGGTTTGATGTGCTGCCTGGGGATGCTCAAATCTCTCAGAGAAAGGAGTACGAATGTACGGCTTCCCCACTGACACAGAGCGGAGGAAAAAATGGCTGGCTCAAGTCAGCAGGAGCAATTTCACGACCAACAGCAACAAAATATGTGATTTATATACAAACACTGCATTTGCACTTTTTCACAAAACGAAAACCACACCATTGGGAAAGCTTAATGTTTTGTTTAATACAAAAAAACAGGGAAAGGCTTGAAAAACACAGAGTTGAGACTCAGGGTGCAGGGTGAGGGTCTCAGTGCAGGTATTCAGGCTCCATTGAACCCCCCTCTGGTTCTTGTGCTGAGAGAGGGAGCAACAGACAGGAGAAAGGGTTATACACACCTATATAGCACACCTATTGCCTTGGGGAGATAACGTGTTTACTTATATAAAACAGTAGTATTAAACGTACCTTGTGTTTTCACTCTCACTTAAGTCCCTCTCCCTTTGCCATCAATCCAGAATCAGCTGAGCTGCAACATTATACAGACAGGTAATAATCAACAGAATCACAAGGACACAATATGGCTCTGCTAAAAACACTCACTCTTACACGCACCAAAGTTATATTTATCTAATATTTAACTCCCTCCACCCCCGCATACAATCCCGTTTAGAAGCCCCTCTTCTCTAATTCAACATGTTGGACGAAATGACATAGAGAGAACGGAATTTACAATTAAAAGGCTGTTCAACGTGTGTTGCTAACTTCTTCGGTATGCTAGCTTAATCTGTTATCTGTAAACGTTCCCTAAATCTACTAATTTAGGGATAATCCACTGACATCCTTTAATACACATGTTCATTTGAATCAGATGTACTGATAATATCCGCAATATACATCTTTAAACTTCTTCTTACCTTTAAAAGTCCGTCACGGACGGTCTATTATGCTGCAACTCCACAGCTCTGCCAGCCTTGGCGCTAACTTCCGGGGAACGATTGACAGGATCCACGATCCGCCATTGCTGTAAAAAAGTGGTCCATTGGAGTGAACGGAGATGTCGTAACTCTTCTATTAAATGGCTCTGGTGGGTGGCAACCAGCGTTAAAGGTGCATTACCGCCACCTACTGTATTGGAGTGTGGACCAGAATGATCTAGCCCCCCCTAAAAAAAACGAAATAAATAATACAATTCAAATTACATTATTTGTATTCATTCTGTTTGTCTTAAATGATATAATAGTCTCCCTGACCCAGAGACTAATGTTTCTTTGAGATCCGGTTGTTCCACTAAAGCTTCCTGATTTCTGTTTTTCTCTTTCTTGACTGTATTTGCCACGCTACAGAATGACACGTTCTACTAATACATCCACCTGGCAGTGTTCACATCATCCTGATGGATGTTTACTTACTAAATGTAGTGTTTTGTTCGTGTCCTAGTCTAAACCTTGTTAATAAATGTTCCTCCTTGGTGCTCCTTATCTTGTCCTGACTGTTGGTTTTTGGCTGCAAAGCATAAAGATGTCGTCCTGTGTTCCCTGTGTGCCAATTGTGTTGCCTTTTTACTATTTGTTTTTGCTTCAGATTTACTGGGTGCATTTTGATAAATACATTACTTGAAATGTTATCTTTTGTATATATATATACATGGATATGATATTGAATAAAACATTTCAAAAACAACAGCATGAAAAAAATCTTCCTCGCGAGTGACGCTGTACCACGTGACTGAGTAGGCTTATTTAAGCCCCTGACGCGGGAGTCTCAGCGAAGAGAAAGGCAGTCCCCACCTACGACACAGTGTTTCCTATCAACGGTAAGGCGATTTATCTACTACAATAGTGCCTAAATGTAATATTGTTAACAACCGTGTATTAAGTGTTTCTGTCAGCAACAGCAACGCGTTAGTTTCCTTAGCGTTTTAACGTCTTTGGTGACCTTTTTGTAAATACTTTTCCATTAGAGGTGGCGACATTTTTAAAAAACGTGTCTTTAAACAAGCTAACGAGGTCACATTACATGAACAAATACCGCGTTTAAAGTGTAGCTTAACTAAGTTATAAACGTTAATTCTAGTTTTGTAATTAACCGTTTTGGGCAGTTTTGCTAGGAGGTTACTCCAATGTGGGTAACCTCCTGTACGTTTTCATGTGTAGTGACGTGTTCATGTTTTCCCATCAGATCTCTTGTAAGAAAATGAATTTCACTGGAAAGATGACCCACAGACAAGAAAAGTCTGATGAGAATGTACACGTGAGCAAATCATTTGTTCTGTTTTAATTTTACTTAACAAATCTATGAAATGTAAAGCGTAGGGTACAAATGGGGTAACTCTTCAAACGTGTGAATGTCTAATTTTCAGCTGGTAGATTTCAGTATCGGTGTGACCAGAAATGTTCTCCTCGAGATAAAATGTATCAGAAAAGGGGATCCTTTTACCCCACCCCCCTGAGTAAATGGAGGTAATGCCCTCAGACTCTTACTATATAATTTATTTATTTTTAATTCAATAAAATGTAAGATTTCAAAGGCTTGGTTTCCTTTGCTTCTGCAACTTGGCCCATTAGTTTTTGTCTGTAGTTTCAGACTGTCTCCCTCATAGCAGAAACTATTGTCATGAGACTCCCATCAGTGTTTTGAGGCTGTGGCCAAACATTAACTGAGTGAGCATGTTGGCTGCTCGCTAATGAGTCTTGAGGATGAACTTTCCCACGGCTTTTGCCCTGCCCCTGTTTCAACACCTGTGTTGCACATGGCAGCAGCCGTTGTTGGTGTTGTAGGCCACCTCAGTTATGCCCTCTCCCATGGTGACAGTGAAACTAAACTAAAGTAAAGCTATGCTAAGCCATGGTGAATGGAGGCTTTGAAAATGAGAACAGGGTCATGTTGTTTTCCCGTGTGACTCGATTGAGTTTCCCTAAACACATCTGAAGTGTTTGATCTTGCCCTTAACCATTCTGTCTGATCTAATCAGCTGTAAGGTAACACCTATTTGTTTTTTTGTCTTCCAGAGCTTTTTCAAACCATCTCAGGTGGCAATGGGTCTTCCCAGGCAAAGACTGCAGGTCCTCCAACCCTTAGCTGGCAATGTAAGTTAATGTAGTTTCCTTTGGCTATTGAATTGTTCCCTGTAACATTTAATCATATAAAGAAAACCTTATTTTCTCTTAGGTTGGAAATATCATTCCCAAACGGAAACTGTGGAGCTTAGAACAAACTAGAGGTCCAAAGAGGGTGAAGGTAGAAGTCAAATCTACACAAACAGAAGAAACTCAGTGTTCGACAGATGGCATGACCAGTGAAGCATATGATCTTATGGTTGTCGGTATGTATTTTTAATCAATGCACTTGATTTAATCACATTGTGGCATCTACCACAGATGATTCTCATTATATCCTGCTCTTACTTTTCTCTCATTGCAGAAACTCCTCCTTCCAACTACTGGAAAGAGACGGCTGAGGAGCGTCGGAAGGCCTTGCAGGTTGTCATACAGGAGAATAAGAAGGTGAGTTAATCGCTGAGAGATGGCTAATGTTTAGCTGGAAATTGACTTGCTCCCACTGACTTGAGTCAAACTGAACTGGCTGCAGTCCATCATGCAAATAAACAGTTAGAGTTTTTTTAGGATTGTTGCCTCAGTATCTCATACAATGAAACCATTTCAAGCATGATGTCAAGCTCAATGGTTTTATTAAAATTTTCTTTAGATGCACAAATGCATCGAGGCCAAAGAGGAACAGATAACACAGCTAAAGTGTGAAAATGAAGAGCTGCAGGCGCTGGCACAGCACGTACAGTACATGGCGGATATGATTGAGGTAAGCATACTCGTTTTAGAATTCTGTAATGTTTGGTGAGATTCTCTGACCGTACTGGTACATAAACTGGTTTTATATGAAGTTATTTTTTGAAATATTTTACCCTCAATTACCTTATACTTAAATCAAATGGAACCATCACAATATCCAGTATATTTAAAGCCCTATTCACACTGGACTTCTTGCTCTGGTGCCCACATTATTGGGTCTTCATGCTGTAGTGAGATGAGGTTCAGTTAAAAAACAAATGTATTTTATGTTAATTTGACATATTGCATCTTGTCTTTTTTAGAGGCTGACTGGGAAGAGTCCAGACAATCTGGAGGAACTGCAGGATATTGCTCTTGATGTGGTAGATGATGATGATGATGAGGAGGATGATGCCGACTCTGATTTCAGTCATAGTGACTCGGTGGAAGAAGAGCCCTCAGACCATGATGAAGAAGAGCCCTCAGACCACCAAGCAGATGAAGAAGAGACCTCGGACAATGAAGAAGCTGGACCTCCGTCAGAGCAGGATTAACTGACACAGCTCTTCTGTCATGGGACTTTGACTTGCTTATACATGTTTGCAGATTTAGGCTAACGTTTTCTTTGGAAGCAACAAGTGGGCATCCATTGACTGAATTGGCTTTACAAAGTAATTTATTTACTCTAAACTGCAATAGTTTTAAATGCATGCAATCTTTATAGTTTTCCGCCTTAACAGACGGGGGGCTTGTTTTGATTGAGAAGTTTGTGTTGTACAGTGGTTTGTTGACTGAGCTTGTGTGAAGAGGCATTTTTCAAACGGCTACTTTCCACGGTCTTTAAAGTAGCTTTCAGCCTCTTTGTGTCCACTCAAATGTGTGTTCCAGTTTAATTCAGCGTGACCGGTCTGCCTGGCTCAGAAAGCAGGGGGGGTGTGTGAGTGGACATTTTTTTCCTGCCTTTAACAGACGGGGGTTTGTTTTATTGGTTTTGATTGAGACGTTTGTGTTTAAAAAAAGAAGCCATTATAGACCTTTTTAGCAGGTCACAGTAGGAGAAGCGCAGGTGTGAGTAATAACAAAGGCTGCTTTCCGTTAGTGCTGCAGGTCCCCAGTAAGGTGCATTGGCTTACTGTGACTCTTTACTAGACCAGAGCAATTGTTGGTGTTTTTGAATAAGTCGCAGCACGGATTACTTTGTTGCAACTGGTGGACTAACACAAAGCCCTGCAGCTCCACCAGGTACGCTGTCGGCTGTCTGATGCTAGAGAAAGGATTTAGGTACTACCCCAAACCCCTGTGGGGTCTTTTCCTTTGACATTATAACTCAATATGATACCATGTGACTGAAACTCCTGTGCTTTTCCTACTGTGACAAGTTAAGCCTTATTGATTTTGCTACCTTCCTGATTATATGTGGCCTGTACCAAGTGTTTTGGTTTACACTGCACACATGTTATCCTTATGGCACAGCTCTGTACGTAATGCCTTGTTAAAATAAACACTTTTTCTAGGAAAAACGAATCTGTAGTTCTGGATCTTGACTACTTTTCTGTCTGTGCACATGCAGTTGTATGCTTTAAACTTCTGTTAAGTATACATTGACCAACTACACTATTAAATGTTTACTGTTATATGGGTTAGCCTCTTGTGCAGTTTGGTGCAAGTATATTTAGCTGATTTCTATGCTTTAGCATTTGAGTAAACCATAGCCCTTGTAACACTTCAAATAAAAGTACTGCAAAGGGTGAACTCTCGACAATTCAACAGAACTGAATGCATTATTGAACCTTTAATTCAGGGTACAACAAAGCAATATACTTCATCTTATCATTTGGTCTAGAAAGGCAACACTTAACACAAATGCATTGAGAAGATAAAAACTTGGACTGCATCTGTTCCATTTTGAAACCTTGATGCCATATCCCCTCACTGACAGGCTTTAAAGGAGGTCAGAGTCCCTAATGAAAGATATCGGCTGTTCAGACTCCAGAATATATAATGTAAAAATAAATGATCTTCAGTTTACTGGGCATCGGAAGGTAAACGTGTAGCATTTTTGTTAGAATAAAGATGTGACTCTTTTTGTACTTTTAATAACAGATGGGCAGAACCTTTGTTATTGAATTGCCTTTTAGTATGGGAGCAATCCTGATCACCCGGAGTGGACGCTCAAAGAAAAATCTGCTTTGTCTATGGTGCGGATCAATCTGCCACCATGTTGCAAGAAAGGCTTATTGATTTTTCTCCAATAATTGCATTCACTGCCAGCTGTGGCCCTGAGCTGTTAGCAATGTTATGGCAGAGAAACCTTTATGTAAGGCTGCACTGTGAATCACACTGTCGCTCTGGACGAGGGGGTAGGGGTACGTTTGTCTTTTTGGAGGGAGTAGAGAGTTGGATAGTAAAGATGTGAGAGGATGGTTGGTAGGAAGAAACATGAGGATAGTGGAGAACGACAGGATGGAAAGAAAGTTACTTCTCTCCGCTCTCCTGCTTAACTCTCTCCTGTCTTCTAAATTTCAATTGTCCTTCTCTTGATAGCCCTTGCCTACGTTCCTTTCTTCTGTCTTTTCATCTTCCCTCCCTAGCCTCTACACCAGGGGTCACATACAGACAAATATACAAAGGGCTGGGCCACTCGCTGGAGGTATATTGCCTCATAAGTTAAGTTTTAAGTCAGCAAAATTAATCAAATGTAGGTAAATGATGCTTGATACTTGAAAATGCCTTAAGAAAAAAACAGCCTATATCACAGCTCTACATAGGGTTTCATTTATGTTGTTGGCAGCTCATCCCTCAGTTTGCTTATAAGGGGAAATATGAAGCTATTGGGCCTTTTTTTTATCAACTAAGATTATGTTAGAAAATGTTTCCAACTTTAATTGACTTTATTTGAAAGTGGGCTTATTAACACATGAATACTACTGTGTAATATATGTTTACATATATATTTAAGAAGTACAATATAAGACAAGCAAAAGTTTCATTTGTGGGCCGTATTACATTATACTTTTAGAATTAGCTGAGGGCCGATTCAAAATGGCCCCCGGGCCTTAGTCTGGACACCCCTGCTCTAAATCTTCATTGCCAATTATTTTCTATTGTCTTAAACCTATTTTCGGGCCAAACAATGAATAACTCTAAAAATCAACAAAGTAAAAATGAATATACGATTTTTGGATTTCATTTATGTATTAAACTATGGACCATGGTTGCCCCCTAATATTTCATCTGTAAAATAAGACAATGCTAGCCAAATTGTACATACATTGGTCTTGTCGAACATTTAACACATGTTAAAAAATCCACCATTTCAGAGTTTTAATTATGCAAAAATAAACTTTATTGCAACGTATGATGAGCAGAGTAAATACTGCTACCCACAATGGAGAATGGTATTATGCAACTTAATTGATGAGTAAGGAAGCTGTTGAGCACAGAAACAGATAGAGTTCAGTAAAGTAGACCAAGTTATTCTTCAAACCAGGCGCTAAATAAGAATAGATGTGCAGATTTTGACAACTTGCACTGTGTGGTATACAGGAATTGAACAACCATAAATCAACTTGAAGTAAACACTAGTAAACTGCAAGTTTGTAAAAGAAAGCAGCTCACTCAAAAATAAACAAACAATGAATGAGTGAGTGAATGGATAAAATACTGTAATGCTATTCACATCATGGAAGAAATAAAAGTAACTCTTAAAATATGGACACTGTTTTGCAAAAGGCTGTTTAGAAGAAAAACATCTTCAGCTTTTAGTAACAACTTCACACATTTGCAGATAATACAAAAGAAAAATACATTTCATAAAAATATTACCACTTGCTTTTTTTCAATATGGCTTTTGGGCTGTGCAGTTCGAACCAAACATCGAGATTCATATATTATGGGTTCATCTTATTTTGAAGTTGTGCTTTTAAAAAGGTAAGTCTGAGTATTGTGGCCAAATGTTGAAAAATACATTCTCCTTTATGAATTATGAGCTCTTATTATAATTTTAAAATCAATTATTCCTTTGGTTACGTAAATCTTAAGTAATTAAAAAAGTAAAATGTCTAATATATAATTTCCCATTATGTTTGGGACATTTTAGGGAAAGGAAATCTATAATATTATTAGACTATTAGCAAATCTTAATCTTAAAAATAATAATTAATGTAATATAATTCCTTCAAAATAAACTCCAATTGCATCGTAATAACAAGGAAGCTTTTTCAAACGATAAACAATATTTCAAGTACTAGACCTGATTCAAAATAGAACATAAATATACATTTCATATACATAACAATGTTATCTGCACTTTTACAGGATAACGCCAAAGAATATTAGAAGTCAATAATAAATAAGGTGTGTGAACAAATGTGAGTTGTCGTCGTGCACTAGCACAAGACTCAGTAGTACAGTTACAATGAGAACAGGTGGAGTTAGGCGCTTACCTCGGGTCAGTTTTCCCACATCACAGTTGGGATGGAGGGAAATAAAACTGACCGAAAACATAACCCTTCATTCTGCAGCTTATCAGAAGAAAAGCTTCATTTCTAATCCTGTCGTTACCTCACATACTGTAAGAATGTACAGTAAATGTATGAGTCGCTCTCTACCTGGTAGGAAATTAGATTAACAAAAGAGTTTCTGTGGAGACCGGCCTGCTCGAACACATCAAGGCTCAAATGGTCAGCGCTGACTTTATCAAATGTCTTCTTGTGTCAGCTAGGTGCAAAAGAGTCACGTATGTACAGAGAAATTGCACTTGTTCAACTGCAAGTATGAGGAATCTCTGATATAAACTGCTGAGTGAGTGAAACGTGGGCACTGTGTTCACCAGTTTCCCCATTCAGTTTCTACTATCCCTCCACTGAAATAAACCCATGGTCAAAATCCTTTTAGACTGTAAACTGCTGTTAAGGTAGGGCTTTTAAACCAGAAAATCACTTCTTCCTCGAAAGCCAGTCTCAACGTATTATTGCCTCCCTGCCACAAAACGCACATCTTCCAATTGTACAAGAATCCCTGAAACACAAAATGGAACGTACTAGAAAACAGAACCAAAAATATCCTTTGAAAACAAGTGCTGTGTGAAATATGCCATATCTACATGCCTAACAACAGTGCACATCTCCCGAAAGCGCCAGAAAGCATCTCTTGTGATAGACAGTGTTTATACAAAGACCATGGTTAGTATATTGCGTGAAACAACTGACTGTGCAACAATCGAGATGATTATAAATCAGTGAGTAAGTGATGTAAGTGTGTTGTGCAGTGGTTTGTTGACTGAGCTTGTGTGAAGATGCATTTTTCAAAAATCGACTTTCCACGGTCTTTAAAGTAGCTTTCAGCATCTTTGTGTCCACTCAAATTTGTGCTCTCCAGTTTAATTCAGCGTGACCGGTCTGCCTGGCTCAGAAAGCAGGGGGAGGAAAGGGGGGAGTGTAGGGGTGTGTGAGAGTGGAGAAAATGGAGGAACGAGGAGTGTAAGTGTGCGTTCAGGAGGTGTTTAGGTTGTGTGTCCTCTGTGGTTAAGACCGTCGTGTTAGTTCCTTACAGGAGGCAGTATCAAGAACAGTGATCTAATGTGGCGGTGTGGAGATCCTTAAGTCTGCGCCAAAGAGCAGATCGAGAAAGAGATCAGTCACTGAGCAGCCCTGTGAGGCGTAGCTGTTCTCCGAGGTCAGGCTGAGATGTCTTTTGTGATGTTTTTCAGTGGCACGGTGGCTCAGAAGGCAGTGGTGACAGCGTTTCCTCGCCTCGTGCCAAGGCGGATGATTTCCCCCGGCACCGTGTCCAGCTGCTCGTACGCCAGCCGCCCCTCCTCACCTGCCACACACACAAGGGTCATTATAAACACTGCAACCCCAAGACAAATGACCTGCTACTAAAGATCAACGCAGTAGAGATTGATTTTGCAAGAGCAACTGAAGTTAGACACGAGAGCTTTCACATGATATTCACAAAGTAATTATTGCCATTGGTTCTGATAGTTGTAATCGCAAATTGCCTCTAGACAGCAATCAACCAAGAGAGGGACAGACAGAGAGAGGGAGTGAGTGTGAGAAACAAAAGGGATGAATGCAATTACTTTTATAGTTTTTGAAATATACTTACTTCTGGCAAAAGACTATCGTCTGAATTTGTATTCTGTTGTTTTAACTTGAAATTATTTGTTTTTAGCATACAACAACTTGAACATTAAGCTAGGTATAAAATGTGCTTTTTAAATAAAACAGCCTTGCCTTACAAATGACTTTTTAGAAGGTCAGATCTGGTTTGCAACCTCAGCATATTTATAAATATGCTGAAGAAAATACATTTGTTTTTGGATTTAACGAAACAGACAATATTAATGACTTTTAAGGCAAGAGGTATAGTTTGTGGCAGCTGAAACAAAACACAAGCTGAGCAACATTCGTTTTTCCATTAATGTGTTACTCACCAAATGTGAGCAGGGTTTCTATGGCGACATGGCGTAGCTCCTCATCAGCTGAGTCACACAGAGCGACCACCGCCTTGATGCTCTCTACTGCCTACAGACACACAGAAAGAGTAGCTAAATGAATCACAGTCAGTAAATGAGGGATGAATGATTACAGTGGCCATTTTACATAGACATATTATTATAACATGACAAAATGCGAAGCTATCTTTGAAATAGTATCAGTAGCTATAGTACAGCAGCTCCATATCCCCACAGTATCACGTCTGTATGTATGCCGTTAGAGGACACTGACCTGCAGACAGCTGAGAGCCGAGCAGGCCGCCCTCTGGCTCTGAACTCCAGCCTCTGACAGCGCGTGGGTGTAGCACTCCACTGCCTGTAGACACAAACATTAAAACATGGATTACAGCATCTGTCACAACTATTTCAGATGTTGTTTGCCTCCACACACATCTCTCTAACAGGCTCGATCACTACTCACTCTGGTCCTGAAGTGGCTGTTTGATGCAGAGCAGAGGTAGTCGGCTGCGGCCTTGTTGACCCGGGGGTCCTCCGCAGTGAGCAGGGAGGCGAGGGCCCTCAGGGAGCTGTTTCGGGGCCACAGCGAGGACACAGGCACCGCCTCCAGCTCCGCTACACACTGAGAGTAGTCCCCGCTGCATAGAGCCTCTGAAAACACCTCTGGGTACGACACACACACACACACACACACACACACACACACACACACACACACACACACACACACACACACACACACACACACACACACACACACACACACACACACACACACACACACGTCAAGAGATTTAAACCCAATTGTGATGCCCCTGTGGGTCCATCAGGAGAGAGGGTGTGGCTGTTCCGTCTGTGCTGCATTGGCTCCAGTGATTGCATTGATTACAGTAACTCAGGGCACCTGGGTCTGGTGTCCTGCAGCTATTTGAAGCCTCTCTGTTCTCGCTCTGCTTTCCCCTGCAGACACCTGGTGTTGTTGAGTATATATGGTTGTTACTTACTTTGTGCACCTCAACACTCTCACCCATACACATTCATGCAACCCTCACCCTGCATTTACACTACTGATACCACTGACGTCCACACCTCATGCCTTACTTATTGTTGCACTTCATTTAATTTGGATTGTTTCCTTTAAATAAACATGTTTTGTTAACCGTTGACATGGTGTGTCTCCTTTTTGTTGTGGCCTTTTGAGCCAGGTCATAACACCAATAATAATACTAAAATAGTTTTCAGTACCGATAATATTTTAGGTTAATTAATTATTCGATAAAATGCTAATTGAAAAAATCTATATCTGTTTCCAAGCTGATGATTTTCTTGATTTGTGAGTAAGAAACTCAAAGATATTCAGTTTATGATTTTAAATTAAAATACAGGATATTTCCATATTTGAGAGGCTGAAAAGAACATTTTTCTCAGATTTTTATAATGAATCATTTCAAAATAGCTTGTTTTACATTTGTGGAATAATGCATTAGTCGATAAATGGTTGCAGCTCTAGTTTACACATTACTGTATATAACCTGTAGACAGTAAAGCACAGGGACCTGTTTTGCACTGCAGTTTTGTGAATGTCTCCACTTTTGCTCACCTTCTCTGGCCAGATGCAGCAGGTGTGTCTCCATGTCCTGCAGCTCATGCTGTAAGATGTAGCAGTGGAACTGAAACACGGTCAGGACGTCCTGGGAGAGCTCAGCGGCGAGGGGACAGTGAGCCGACACCAGATCGCTCCTGTCCACCATCTCACCCACTACCAGACCAATCACTGGAGAGGAGAGAAAGAGATCAGAGGTCAGGGAAAATTGTTTTTAGCCAACTGGAACTGCACTTGCAGAGATCTATGAAATATTTACTATGGATTTACTATTCCATTTAGTCTCTTTAATTGTGTTTTATTTAGCATTTTTAAAACCACATTTGAAACTTGACATATTCTTTATTATTTGTCTGTGTCTCTTTTTCAGTTTTTATTAGATAACCTGGTTTTAAATGAGTTACAATCGTAATTTACCAGCACACATACATTAATAAAGGTCCATCTTATCTATATTAATGCCGATATGTATTTATGCGTATACATGTATACTTTGGTGCAAAAATCACTTGCTTTTTAAGTGCCATGTTAATACATTTGAAACTAAGCAGCGACAATGATTTCATCTTCCTTCCCCTGAAGGAAAACGGTTAAAACAAAATTAACAAATCAGTTAAAATCTAACAGTCATTGCTATTCCATTTTGCCCTTCGGCTTGTTTACAGAGAGTAAATAGAGATGATGAACCTGTGTCGGCGCTGTGTGGGTGTCTCTCCTGCAGCACTGCTGTGTAATGCTGATTCATGTGTTTGAACACTCGGTCCAGCGTGGTGTGGAACAGTCCTGCAGACCCGCTGCATTCTGACCACAGAGCCATCAGCTGGGGCCGCTCTGCCAGGCCCGGGAGCACTGAGGGAGAGGAGGACAAAACCAAGGTCAGACGCTCCAAACCCTCACATCAGAGAGTCCTTTCTGTTGTCAAGTAATCATTCTTTATAAAATACTAAATAATAAGTATAACCAGTGTTGGTGAGTAACTACAGTGGTCACATGCAATGCATTATGTAAACAAATTAACAAGATCAATTTAAAATGTCATCCGTTACAGTTACTGAGACAAATTACTTTGCTACTAAACAAAAGGATGGTGAATATTAAAAGGGTTATATATCCAAAGTTATTCTTTCCAGTAACAATATTATAAGTTAAATATAACAATCATTCTGTTGCTTGCATCTTTGTTCTTCCATCTTGTTTAACGGCCGTGAAATTATCAAAAACAGTTATCAAAAATAAAATCTACTAAGTGTACTGTGTAATCTGTAACTATTACATTTCAGCAGAAACCTTCCAAGCAATAGACAGCGTGGTATAAACTCTTAGATGACCTTTCTCAGATGCACTGTTGCACAGTAAACACACAAAAACATAAAACAGTTTTCACGTGTTGCTACCTACCGTCAGCAGCAGATGTAATGGATCCCAGTTGGTCCTCACTGAGCTCTGACAGCTCTTCTAACAGCTGACTCTGGGCGGACAGTTTTAGTAGAATACTGCGACGCTGCCACAAACCCAACCCGCTGCTCAACAGCTGTCATTACAGGAAGACAGAAAATACATGATGCGGTGAACTGTTTCATATCTAACTTTTACTTTGCGTGTATCATTCATACTTCAAAAACATCTACCTGAATGAGGTGATTGCAGTACTGCAGGTGGATGACGATCGCCACGTCCAGGTTCTCATTTCCTGTGGTGAGCGGCAGGGGGCTTCCTGCCACGCTGTTGCCCACCCCGGTGTCCTCTGTCAGGGCTTCACTCAGGTGACCTCTGGCCTCTGGATGCTGGCCACTGAGACACATACCAAGAGTCACCAGCAGGGGGCAGCAGGCAACACATAGAACAGTAATCTCTTGCACTAAATGGATCTCAATGGGGTCCTGCTATGATGCAAGATAATTCAGAATTTCTATCAAATCCTTTAGTCAATGAAGAGGCAGGCATTCAGTTACATTTAAATTATTCCAGATAATTTTTTGTGATAGCCTTACAAAAACATCTTGTTTCCATTTTCAGTGCAGACACTTCCAATAAGCAGATAAACCTTATTATACAACAACATGTACTTAGTGTAAATGTCGCTCCCACTCACCCGATCCTTCTCCATCAGCATCAAAGAGCGGAGACCTCTGTGGGGGGTGCTGAGGATGGTGTTTTCGTCTCCAGTGTCTTCGTCATCAAAGTCGGAGGTGTTGAGGAAGTCGAAACTCTCCAGAGCGCTCTCCACCGTCAGACTGAGGCTGGACGACCGGCTCCTGTGACCCGGGAGGCGACACTGTGAAGGAGGAGAGAGAGAGGGGGTAAATACCATAGGTAAATACTCATTAATTTATAAACCCTTTACCATTTCTACTTTATCAATTTTAGTGAGTTAAAGAGTGACTTGTTGTAGAACATTTGAATTATTATCTTCTTTCTTATTATGTTTATCTATATTACATTAGTATTTTCTTAATCAATTATATAATAATAATAATAATAATTGTATTTGTAAAGCACCTTCCATTGCTAAAAGTAATCCCAAAGTGCTACAAGGGGGCATAAATATACCTTTTTTTTTTTTAAAACACAAGTTTAATAAAAGGTTTTTAGGCCCTTCTTAAATGAGTTGGTCTGTGGAGTCCTCAGATGAGGAGCAGCTGCACATATATAATAATTAAATCCCATTTTATTTATTTATATGTTAGCCCTATATTTAAGCTTGAAGTAGTATAAGTCATAAACTGTTATTTAATTTAACTTGTGTGATTTTCCCTATATCCATAAATATTTTGTCATTGTTGGAGGGTGCCTAAGATCCAAGAATGTCCTGCCAATGACTGCTTTAATGTAATTGTTCTCTTCTAACCTGGAAACAATCTAAGATTTCCTAAGATCTTGTACAGGTATACATGTAAAATGGAGACAGAAAGGTTCAGTCACCTTGAGCAGATCCTCCAGGCGCATCACCTCCTGCTCCAGGTCCTGCAGCTCTCGGCAGCGGTGCGTCAGTGCCTCTAGCCTCATCAGCAGGCTGTGGATGGCCTCCTCCAGGCTGCTCTCCAGGAACGCTCTGCTCCCCCTCGCCCGCCCAGCTCGGACTCCCCCCCTCCCTCCGTCGAGCTCCCACCTGGCGACATGATTTCCGAAGAGGTCAGCCTTCTTACGAGCTGCCGGGTCAGGCTTCCCGCCTCCTCTGTGTCCAGTTCCACAGGTTTCAGCTCATCGGTGTGATCTAAGAACACGTCCTCTGGAGCCACCGTGCACAGCTGTCCGTCAGAGCAAGAGCGAGCGGAACCGCAGTTGGAATCAGAATTTCGTTGCGACTATGTGCGCTCCCACTCTGAGTCCTCTGCCACCTCGGCTTCTCCTCACTGGCGAGGCTGGCACTGGTGCGCCGACTTCCTCTGCTAGCCGTCTCCCCATCTTCTTCATACTCTTCTCCTCCTCCTCCTCTTCTTCTTCTTCCTCCTCCACTAAATGCTCCTCAGCAATGGAGTCTTCCCTTGTAGGCAGGATTTGCGTCGACGATAGGTCTATTTCTGGGGGGGTGACTGTGATCTCAGGGTTGGACTGGCCGTGGGAGCTCGGGGCCGGGCTGGGCGAGGAACCGGAGGTGTCCGAGAAGGTGAAGGAGAGACGCTTACACTCTGCCACGCCGCAGCCACCGTTCTCAAACATGTCATCTGGTAGAGTGGACTGAAGGGGACAGACAGCGCAGTCAGTATGTGTCACAAAATAGATGGAAGATTAAGAAATAGCTTCAAATCAGTGCAGTCGAGATGAAAAAAGTTCAAAGAGACAGTTTGAAAAACAGATTGCAGACACTACAAATCCAGTCTCACTCTACTTTTCTTTCTGAATTCTAATGACCAGATCTAACAACCAAGATAGATCACACTTAGGTAACAAGAATACATGCAAAGAGTGCACCTGCAGCCCAGAGAAATGGACAGGACAAGCCCCAGTGTATCCACACCAGCAGAAAAGACTACATCCCCATTGTGTCAATGAGGAAGGGGGCACACACAGTCAGGTAAGGAGGGTGAGGGGCCGCAACACACTCACATAGACCTCCGACTGGATTTGGGCCTTGGCCGGAGAGAGGCCAGGTCACCAAACGAGCGACTGCGCCTGAGCTTCTCTAGCAGGGTTTCTCGGAGCATGTGCAGGAAGGAGAGGCGCTGGCGTTCCACGGGTATATGGCCGCCACTTCTTTACACAATGCACGCAGGCATTTGTGGACAAGGTGTTGGGTATTCGAGTTAGGGGCAGGTGAGTGAGATTGCAGGAGGGATGGAATAAACGTGTAAAGTGGGACAGAGTGTGGGTAAGTGGGGTTTTGCGTGGAAATGCAAGGAGAGGAGAGGAGGATAGCAGGGACACGGGGAGGGTTAGTTTAGGGGTAGCACTGGCGTTTTCTAACACAAGCATTAGTCAAGCTATTAGTCTGGTAAAGTGTGCAGGGACTATGGAGGTGTAAAATACATAAAGTCATCTCTTTTACTACAATTTCACCTTGATGTAGCCTAAAACACAAAGTGCTGATGTTTCTTTACTAGTCTAGATGATGAATGATCTCAGTTCTTACAAAAACCACGACACTGATGAAGCTAAAGGAGTTTTACTCACGAAAAAGGAGTTCTCCTGGAAGGTGGGGTCTCCGGTGTGCCCTGGCTGTAGACGGACACTCGTCTCTGCAGGCGCTGTGGCTTTGCTCACGTTACCAGAGGACAGACTCAGGTCCTCGACATCGAAGGGGCTAAAGGGGGGAATGAAACAAGAAGATTGTTATGCCATTTATCAATACCTACCATGTACTATTGAAGGGATTTGGTTTTGTCAGAGCGGAGGATTTATTTGCTTAGTTATCTTCCATAGATTGTAATAACAATTTTTTCCACCAGATTGGCAGAACAACCATAAAACATGTAATTGAATTCATAGATACGACCTAATAAAGGTTATCATAGGTGTTTGCTGGCAGTTTTGCTTGCGAAGAGAGATATTGACTGTGCATGCATTTAAATTGATTATTTAAAGTTGACTGAAAATAAATAAAATACATCTTTTAAAGCTATATTAGCTCAAATTAGCCTCCTGGTGACAGTGGTAAATACATCTTATGTTTATCCTTGCATGCCTCCACAGAAAACGTCCAAATCAAAAATTGGAAAAAAGTCCTGATTAATTGAAGAAAATTAGTATAGATTTTAAAAAAAAAAAAAAAAAGCAAAAACTATATCAACCATCAGTTTGCAAACATGACCTGTGCATAATAATCTAAGCCAAAGTCATTTATCCAGAATGACCACATCTTCTCAAAACACACACTTTCAATAAAGACTTTCTATTTAAAACACTTCTGCACGCAGCTCCGATTGAGTTCTCTTGGATATGTTGTTCACTGTGGGGTCATGCGAGAGAAGTCAAGGTAACATGGAGATATGAATTGATAAACCTATGGTAATTTTAGGGATAAGGTTTTCCTTTTTAAAGAAACCAACTAACTGAATAACACTTTAGTGAAGCAAACCATGATGGATAACATGAAATGTGACCTGCTTGCTGTACGTATTAAAGTCTACTTACTACCACGTGACCTCCAGGTTGTTAGTTGTTATGGTCCCCAGGGTCGTGACGTCCACAGCGACCACCTGAGGCATGGCAGTGAAAAGCTCCTTGGTCTCACAGATCACGCTGCCCACCAGCATGTGAGTGGCCAGGCCCTTCAGCTCTGTCACCTGATGGAGGAACAAAGACACTTTTATGTACTACTGTCATTTTCCTAACCGTACACGGTGATAGTTTACTGAAGTTTTTTGAACCTGGATGTCTACCTTAATGTTAATGAGGTCAGTGATGAGAGGCATGAAGATCATCTCGTCTCCGTCCCAGCTCTGTCTGGAGTTCCCTTCAATTCTTCCCTTCAACTTCCACCGCTGGCGACCGTACCGCATGAAGATCTAAAGTTAGGAGAGAATAGGAAAGTAAGCCTGAAGCCAGAGGAAGGACAATTCTTTAATGAGATATATATATATATAAGATATACTTTATGGCAAAAAAACTTAAAAGTGATGTAAAAAGTATTCAGATTCTTTACTCAAATAAAGATAGCAATACCATTAAAGATCTTACTTCAGTTAAAGTATAAGCACAAAGTATACCAAAAGTTAAAGTACTCTGCCCATTTCAGAAACATATATTTCTAGTATTTGATTATAATTAATAATGCATTATGTGTTCACTACATATCAGAGGGAAATATTGTACAGTGGTGAAGTTGGCGTATAAGGTAGCATAACAATGGAAATACAGGTATCTAAGGACCTTACTGAATTACAGTACTTGAGTAAATGTATTTAGTTACTTTCCACTACTTGATGGGTCTCGTTATAGGATTCGATTCAGCTGAAATCTACCAAATTCTACTTTTTGCTTGTGTACATTTTTATGTCTTAACTAAATGGTTTTGCAATATTTCACACATAGATTCCAAGTTGCTGTAACAGCCATGTGTTACAGCACAAAATAACAACTTGCCTCATACTGATCTCCAGGACAGAGCCGAGCAAAGCCTGCCAAACCTGGGAGAGAGAAGAGAAATCCATTGGTTTAGAAACTTTTAAGAAGACAAGCCGAATATCTATGTTTTGTTTTTCAGGAGACTTTAGTGTTTAGCTTTATTTTACAATGTAGGTTTTAAGTGTAGTACACATTTCTTTTAATGGAAATAAACTACAAAGGTATGACCTTTCTGTTACATAATGATGAACTCTAAGTGTTCTAGTTGAAAAAGGAGTGTGAGCATGCTCCAAACAGGAGGTAGGTTGTGTAGTGATGATCAGCTGTCAGCTCACAACATCCTGTAGACAGCAGAGCATTAATGAACCCCGGTTGTGAGTGGGTTTACTTGTCATATTCCTTACCTTTCATTCTGATATGAAACTCTCCGAGCAGGTTCTCCAGTTCGCTCTCGAACGTGCTCATGTTCTGCAGAATTGAGTGAGAGATAACACCGATCACATAAACAGCCCTTTGTTTCGCAAGTCAAGGACAACAATAGTAATCAAGTTATCTGAAGAGACTTTGACTGTCAACAGTAAGCTGCAGAGGAGGCAGGACGGCCGGCGTAAGCCCTGCAGACAGGTGATGACAGATGTGTGTGTTTTCAAGATTTAAAGGTCACACTTTAAGTATGTGACAATACATTGTCAGTGTTTACAAATTACAGTAAACAGTCATTTGCATCAGGTGTTTAAGAATGTTGTGGGTGTTGTCCTCTTTGAGCCAATGTTTATTGGATATTTTAGTTCAAGTAAGCTGCATCAACAGCTTTTAAATCACATTAAAAGGTATAGGGTTCATGTATGTTTTGTATATTTAGCAGTTTGGTTGAAATTGGGTACTGTTTCCCTGCTATTAGATAGTATGTTTGTTTATATGACTTTACATTTAGATTGTATGGAGCCAAGAGGGCTGCCCCCTATTTCTCTTGAGCAGTTGGCCACTTTTAAACACTGCGATATGCCAGTACCTCGGTGTATTCCTTGTAGCGACGGTTGACCTCTGCGATGCTGTCCTTGGTGCCTTTAGTGGAGGGAGAGGAGGAGAAGGCCTGCTTCATCCGGCTGGCTCCATCCCTCAGACGGCACTGGATGCAGAAGGCCTCGTACAGCTCGTCCACCTGAAAGCACACACAGAGTACCTCCATCTTTAATGAACGTTACACAAGGAAGAAGCCAATAGTATGTATATTCCATTGCAAACTCTCATGTTCATTCGTGGAAAGGGAAACTTCAGACTCCAGAAAAAAGAAAATAAACTGTAAAGGTAAAGATAACGAACGGGTTGATAGCAAAATAAAAGAGAAAGTCAGATATAAAGGACAGTTATCAAGAGAGATGAGACAAGACAGAGATACACTGAGGAGAAGCAGCAGTGAGCAGATACAGCTGGTATGTTTCAGTGTGACTGTTTTCTCCAGTGGCAGATGCTTATTCCGTCCAAGTCTGCAAGCCCAGTGGGACACTCCCAAAGAGGGGGGAACAACAGACGGCGTTTAGAGCTCATTTGGAGCCCGATTTCAGTTTGCAGCACCAGCCTGATCTAACCCAAAACCCACAGGGAGAGGGAACGAGTCCATCCACATCCTGCCGCCTTACTGTGGAGCTGAAACGTTGGAGTTTCAACTGGAATGAGTCATCAAGATAAGATTATGTTGTAACCACAACACTAATAGTTTAATTTAACCCAATGGGGACTTTTCTGGAAAGAGAATGAAGCTTGTGTGGTCTGAACTCTGAGGGCTACTTTCCTAGATCTTACAAGATTCTGAATAATTATTAATATCTTAAATGTTTTTCTTGTTCTCTCGATGTGTTTTCATTTTAACTGAAACATTTTGGTCACCTGAAAATGTTTTTCAGAATTAAAATGGTACTTTGGTCCATCATCTTGTGCCAATGTTGGTTGCAAAAATATGTCACAAATGGGTGACATCACATTGACTATATCAACTTCTTGTGTAGTCTATGATGAAAACTAGATGTGTTGGGGTCATGTTGGACTAGGGAAAGTAGGGTACGAATAAATGTCTGCCTAAAGTCTTAGTGCAATCCCATATACAATACAACTGCATCAGTTAAACTTGGAAATGTCCCAAACATAATTAAGAGTCCAAACATAATTAGGGGTCCATTCATTCTCTAATTTTGCCGAGTCATCTCACAGAAACCACAATTCACCAGCAGACCAGATTTTCCGCATCCTGTCTCCATAATTTCCTGCCTTCCCTGAATTCATATCTGATTGAAGTGGCAGCCGGGCAAAACAAAACACCTCTGGTGCGCCTCATCAAAAGGAAATGTTGCAGGCTGCCTGGCGAGGACGCTGAAATATTGATGCCTCGCGCTCTTTATGGCACTCATTAGGGAGAAGTGGGAGAAAATGGGCCATTTGGGCTCCTGCCGTAGGTAAATGATGCTTGATACTTGAAAATGCCTTAAGAAAAAAACAGCCTATATCACAGCTCTACATAGGGTTTCATTTATGTTGTTGGCAGCTCATCCCTCAGTTTGCTTATAAGGGGAAATATGAAGCTATTGGGCTTTTTTTTATCAACTAAGATTTGTTAGAAAATGTTTTCAGCTTAAATTGACTTTATTTGAAAGTGGTCGTATTAACACATGAATACTACTGTGTAATATATGTTTGCATATATATTTAAGAAGTACAATATAAGACGTTTCATTTGTGGGCCGTATTTCATTATACTTTTTGAATTAGCTGAGGGCCGATTCAAAATGGCCCCCGGGCCGTAGTTTGGACACCCCTGCTCTAAATCTTCATTGCCAATTATTTCTATTGTCTTAAACCTATTTTCGGGCCAAACAATGAATAACTCTAAAAATCAACAAAGTAAAAATGAATATACGATTTTTGGATTTCATTTATGTATTAAACTATGGACCATGGTTGCCCCCTAATATTTCATCTGTAAAATAAGACAATGCTAGCCAAATTGTACATACATTGGTCTTGTCGAACATTTAACACATGTTAAAAAAATCCACCATTTCAGAGTTTTAATTATGCAAAAATAAACTTTATTGCAACGTATGATGAGCAGAGTAAATACTGCTACCCACAATGGAGAATGGTATTATGCAACTTAATTGATGAGTAAGGAAGCTGTTGAGCACAGAAACAGATAGAGTTCAGTAAAGTAGACCAAGTTATTCTTCAAACCAGGCGCTAAATAAGAATAGATGTGCAGATTTTGACAACTTGCACTGTGTGGTATACAGGAATTGAACAACCATAAATCAACTTGAAAGTAACACTAGTAAACTGCAAGTTTGTAAAAGAAAGCAGCTCACTCAAAAATAAACAAACAATGAATGAGTGAGTGAATGGATAAAATACTGTAATGCTATTCACATCATGGAAGAAATAAAAGTAACTCTTAAAATATGGACACTGTTTTGCAAAAGGCTGTTTAGAAGAAAAAACATCTTCAGCTTTTAGTAACAACTTCACACATTGCAGATAATACAAAGAAAAATACATTTCATAAAAATATTACCACTTGCTTTTTTTTCAATATGGCTTTTGGGCTGTGCAGTTCGAACCAAACATCGAGATTCATATATTATGGGTTCATCTTATTTTGAAGTTGTGCTTTTAAAAAGGTAAGTCTGAGTATTGTGGCCAAATGTTGAAAAATACATTCTCCTTTATGAATTATGAGCTCTTATTATAATTTTAAAATCAATTATTCCTTTGGTTACGTAAATCTTAAGTAATTAAAAAAGTAAAATGTCTAATATATAATTTCCCATTATGTTTGGGACATTTTAGGGAAAGGAAATCTATAATATTATTAGACTATTAGCAAATTTTAATCTTAAAAATAATAATTAATGTAATATAATTCCTTCAAAATAAACTCCAATTGCATCGTAATAACAAGGAAGCTTTTTCAAACGATAAACAATATTTCAAGTACTAGACCTGATTCAAAATAGAACATAAATATACATTTCATATACATAACAATGTTATCTGCACTTTTACAGGATAACGCCAAAGAATATTAGAAGTCAATAATAAATAAGGTGTGTGAACAAATGTGAGTTGTCGTCGTGCACTAGCACAAGACTCAGTAGTACAGTTACAATGAGAACAGGTGGAGTTAGGCGCTTACCTCGGGTCAGTTTCCCACATCACAGTTGGGATGGAGGGAAATAAAACTGACCGAAAACATAACCCTTCATTCTGCAGCTTATCAGAAGAAAAGCTTCATTTCTAATCCTGTCGTTACCTCACATACTGTAAGAATGTACAGTAAATGTATGAGTCGCTCTCTACCTGGTAGGAAATTAGATTAACAAAAGAGTTTCTGTGGAGACCGGCCTGCTCGAAACACATCAAGGCTCAAATGGTCAGCGCTGACTTTATCAAATGTCTTCTTGTGTCAGCTAGGTGCAAAAGAGTCACGTATGTACAGAGAAATTGCACTTGTTCAACTGCAAGTATGAGGAATCTCTGATATAAACTGCTGAGTGAGTGAAACGTGGGCACTGTGTTCACCAGTTTCCCCATTCAGTTTCTACTATCCCTCCACTGAAATAAACCCATGGTCAAAATCCTTTTAGACTGTAAACTGCTGTTAAGGTAGGGCTTTTAAACCAGAAAATCACTTCTTCCTCGAAAGCCAGTCTCAACGTATTATTGCCTCCCTGCCACAAAACGCACATCTTCCAATTGTACAAGAATCCCTGAAACACAAAATGGAACGTACTAGAAAACAGAACCAAAAATATCCTTTGAAAACAAGTGCTGTGTGAAATATGCCATATCTACATGCCTAACAACAGTGCACATCTCCCGAAAGCGCCAGAAAGCATCTCTTGTGATAGACAGTGTTTATACAAAGACCATGGTTAGTATATTGCGTGAAACAACTGACTGTGCAACAATCGAGATGATTATAAATCAGTGAGTAAGTGATGTAAGTGTGTTGTGCAGTGGTTTGTTTGACTGAGCTTGTGTGAAGATGCATTTTTCAAAAATCGACTTTCCACGGTCTTTAAAGTAGCTTTCAGCATCTTTGTGTCCACTCAAATTTGTGCTCTCCAGTTTAATTCAGCGTGACCGGTCTGCCTGGCTCAGAAAGCAGGGGGAGGAAAGGGGGGAGTGTAGGGGGTGTGTGAGAGTGGAGAAAATGGAGGAACGAGGAGTGTAAGTGTGCGTTCAGGAGGTGTTTAGGTTGTGTGTCCTCTGTGGTTAAGACCGTCGTGTTAGTTCCTTACAGGAGGCAGTATCAAGAACAGTGATCTAATGTGGCGGTGTGGAGATCCTTAAGTCTGCGCCAAAGAGCAGATCGAGAAAGAGATCAGTCACTGAGCAGCCCTGTGAGGCGTAGCTGTTCTCCGAGGTCAGGCTGAGATGTCTTTTGTGATGTTTTTCAGTGGCACGGTGGCTCAGAAGGCAGTGGTGACAGCGTTTCCTCGCCGCGTGCCAAGGCGGATGATTTCCCCCGGCACCGTGTCCAGCTGCTCGTACGCCAGCCGCCCCTCCTCACCTGCCACACACACAAGGGTCATTATAAACACTGCAACCCCAAGACAAATGACCTGCTACTAAAGATCAACGCAGTAGAGATTGATTTTGCAAGAGCAACTGAAGTTAGACACGAGAGCTTTCACATGATATTCACAAAGTAATTATTGCCATTGGTTCTGATAGTTGTAATCGCAAATTGCCTCTAGACAGCAATCAACCAAGAGAGGGACAGACAGAGAGAGGGAGTGAGTGTGAGAAACAAAAGGGATGAATGCAATTACTTTTATAGTTTTTGAAATATACTTACTTCTGGCAAAAGACTATCGTCTGAATTTGTATTCTGTTGTTTTAACTTGAAATTATTTGTTTTTAGCATACAACAACTTGAACATTAAGCTAGGTATAAAATGTGCTTTTTAAATAAAACAGCCTTGCCTTACAAATGACTTTTTAGAAGGTCAGATCTGGTTTGCAACCTCAGCATATTTATAAATATGCTGAAGAAAATACATTTGTTTTTGGATTTAACAAAACAGACAATATTAATGACTTTTAAGGCAAGAGGTATAGTTTGTGGCAGCTGAAACAAAACACAAGCTGAGCAACATTCGTTTTTCCATTAATGTGTTACTCACCAAATGTGAGCAGGGTTTCTATGGCGACATGGCGTAGCTCCTCATCAGCTGAGTCACACAGAGCGACCACCGCCTTGATGCTCTCTACTGCCTACAGACACACAGAAAGAGTAGCTAAATGAATCACAGTCAGTAAATGAGGGATGAATGATTACAGTGGCCATCTTACATAGACATATTATTATAACATGACAAAATGCGAAGCTATCTTTGAAATAGTATCAGTAGCTATAGTACAGCAGCTCCATATCCCCACAGTATCACGTCTGTATGTATGCCGTTAGAGGACACTGACCTGCAGACAGCTGAGAGCCGAGCAGGCCGCCCTCTGGCTCTGAACTCCAGCCTCTGACAGCGCGTGGGTGTAGCACTCCACTGCCTGTAGACACAAACATTAAAACATGGATTACAGCATCTGTCACAACTATTTCAGATGTTGTTTGCCTCCACACACATCTCTCTAACAGGCTCGATCACTACTCACTCTGGTCCTGAAGTGGCTGTTTGATGCAGAGCAGAGGTAGTCGGCTGCGGCCTTGTTGACCCGGGGGTCCTCCGCAGTGAGCAGGGAGGCGAGGGCCCTCAGGGAGCTGTTTCGGGGCCACAGCGAGGACACAGGCACCGCCTCCAGCTCCGCTACACACTGAGAGTAGTCCCCGCTGCATAGAGCCTCTGAAAACACCTCTGGGTACGACACACACACACACACACACACACACACACACACACACACACACACACACACACACACACACACACACACACGTCAAGAGATTTAAACCCAATTGTGATGCCCCTGTGGGTCCATCAGGAGAGAGGGTGTGGCTGTTCTGTCTGTGCTGCATTGGCTCCAGTGATTGCATTGATTACAGTAACTCAGGGCACCTGGGTCTGGTGTCCTGCAGCTATTTGAAGCCTCTCTGTTCTCGCTCTGCTTTCCCCTGCAGACACCTGGTGTTGTTGAGTATATATGGTTGTTACTTTACTTTGTGCACCTCAACACTCTCACCCATACACATTCATGCAACCCTCACCCTGCATTTACACTACTGATACCACTGACGTCCACACCTCATGCCTTACTTATTGTTGCACTTCATTTAATTTGGATTGTTTCCTTTAAATAAACATGTTTTGTTAACCGTTGACATGGTGTGTCTCCTTTTTGTTGTGGCCTTTTGAGCCAGGTCATAACACCAATAATAATACTAAAATAGTTTTCAGTACCGATAATATTTTAGGTTAATTAATTATTCGATAAAATGCTAATTGAAAAAATCTATATCTGTTTCCAAGCTGATGATTTTCTTGATTTGTGAGTAAGAAACTCAAAGATATTCAGTTTATGATTTTAAATTAAAATACAGGATATTTCCATATTTGAGAGGCTGAAAAGAACATTTTTCTCAGATTTTTATAATGAATCATTTCAAAATAGCTTGTTTTACATTTGTGGAATAATGCATTAGTCGATAAATGGTTGCAGCTCTAGTTTACACATTACTGTATATAACCTGTAGACAGTAAAGCACAGGGACCTGTTTTGCACTGCAGTTTTGTGAATGTCTCCACTTTTGCTCACCTTCTCTGGCCAGATGCAGCAGGTGTGTCTCCATGTCCTGCAGCTCATGCTGTAAGATGTAGCAGTGGAACTGAAACACGGTCAGGACGTCCTGGGAGAGCTCAGCGGCGAGGGGACAGTGAGCCGACACCAGATCGCTCCTGTCCACCATCTCACCCACTACCAGACCAATCACTGGAGAGGAGAGAAAGAGATCAGAGGTCAGGGAAAATTGTTTTTAGCCAACTGGAACTGCACTTGCAGAGATCTATGAAATATTTACTATGGATTTACTATTCCATTTAGTCTCTTTAATTGTGTTTTATTTAGCATTTTTAAAACCACATTTGAAACTTGACATATTCTTTATTATTTGTCTGTGTCTCTTTTTCAGTTTTTATTAGATAACCTGGTTTTAAATGAGTTACAATCGTAATTTACCAGCACACATACATTAATAAAGGTCCATCTTATCTATATTAATGCCGATATGTATTTATGCGTATACATGTATACTTTGGTGCAAAAATCACTTGCTTTTTAAGTGCCATGTTAAATACATTTGAAACTAAGCAGCGACAATGATTTCATCTTCCTTCCCCTGAAGGAAAACGGTTAAAACAAAATTAACAAATCAGTTAAAATCTAACAGTCATTGCTATTCCATTTTGCCCTTCGGCTTGTTTACAGAGAGTAAATAGAGATGATGAACCTGTGTCGGCGCTGTGTGGGTGTCTCTCCTGCAGCACTGCTGTGTAATGCTGATTCATGTGTTTGAACACTCGGTCCAGCGTGGTGTGGAACAGTCCTGCAGACCCGCTGCATTCTGACCACAGAGCCATCAGCTGGGGCCGCTCTGCCAGGCCCGGGAGCACTGAGGGAGAGGAGGACAAAACCAAGGTCAGACGCTCCAAACCCTCACATCAGAGAGTCCTTTCTGTTGTCAAGTAATCATTCTTTATAAAATACTAAAATAATAAGTATAACCAGTGTTGGTGAGTAACTACAGTGGTCACATGCAAATGCATTATGTAAACAAATTACAAGATCAATTTAAAATGTCATCCGTTACAGTTACTGAGACAAATTACTTTGCTACTAAACAAAAGGATGGTGAATATTAAAAGGGTTATATATCCAAAGTTATTCTTTCCAGTAACAATATTATAAGTTAAATATAACAATCATTCTGTTGCTTGCATCTTTGTTCTTCCATCTTGTTTAACGGCCGTGAAATTATCAAAAACAGTTATCAAAAATAAAATCTACTAAGTGTACTGTGTAATCTGTAACTATTACATTTCAGCAGAAACCTTCCAAGCAATAGACAGCGTGGTATAAACTCTTAGATGACCTTTCTCAGATGCACTGTTGCACAGTAAACACACAAAAACATAAAACAGTTTTCACGTGTTGCTACCTACCGTCAGCAGCAGATGTAATGGATCCCAGTTGGTCCTCACTGAGCTCTGACAGCTCTTCTAACAGCTGACTCTGGGCGGACAGTTTTAGTAGAATACTGCGACGCTGCCACAAACCCAACCCGCTGCTCAACAGCTGTCATTACAGGAAGACAGAAAAATACATGATGCGGTGAACTGTTTCATATCTAACTTTTACTTTGCGTGTATCATTCATACTTCAAAAACATCTACCTGAATGAGGTGATTGCAGTACTGCAGGTGGATGACGATCGCCACGTCCAGGTTCTCATTTCCTGTGGTGAGCGGCAGGGGGCTTCCTGCCACGCTGTTGCCCACCCCGGTGTCCTCTGTCAGGGCTTCACTCAGGTGACCTCTGGCCTCTGGATGCTGGCCACTGAGACACATACCAAGAGTCACCAGCAGGGGGCAGCAGCAACACATAGAACAGTAATCTCTTGCACTAAATGGATCTCAATGGGGTCCTGCTATGATGCAAGATAATTCAGAATTTCTATCAAATCCTTTAGTCAATGAAGAGGCAGGCATTCAGTTACATTTAAATTATTCCAGATAATTTTTTGTGATAGCCTTACAAAAACATCTTGTTTCCATTTTCAGTGCAGACACTTCCAATAAGCAGATAAACCTTATTATACAACAACATGTACTTAGTGTAAATGTCGCTCCCACTCACCCGATCCTTTCTCCATCAGCATCAAAGAGCGGAGACCTCTGTGGGGGGGTGCTGAGGATGGTGTTTTCGTCTCCAGTGTCTTCGTCATCAAAGTCGGAGGTGTTGAGGAAGTCGAAACTCTCCAGAGCGCTCTCCACCGTCAGACTGAGGCTGGACGACCGGCTCCTGTGACCCGGGAGGCGACACTGTGAAGGAGGAGAGAGAGAGGGGGTAAATACCATAGGTAAATACTCATTAATTTATAAACCCTTTACCATTTCTACTTTATCACTTTTAGTGAGTTAAAGAGTGACTTGTTGTAGAACATTTGAATTATTATCTTCTTTCTTATTATGTTTATCTATATTACATTAGATATTTTCTTAATCAATTATATAATAATAATAATAATAAATTGTATTTGTAAAGCACCTTCCATTGCTAAAAGTAATCCCAAAGTGCTACAAGGGGCATAATATACCTTTTTTTTTTTTTAAAACACAAGTTTAATAAAAGGTTTTTAGGCCCTTCTTAAATGAGTTGGTCTGTGGAGTCCTCAGATGAGGAGCAGCTGCACATATATAATAATTAAATCCCATTTTATTTATTTATATGTTAGCCCTATATTTAAGCTTGAAGTAGTATAAGTCATAAACTGTTATTTAATTTAACTTGTGTGATTTTCCCTATATCCATAAATATTTTGTCATTGTTGGAGGGTGCCTAAGATCCAAGAATGTCCTGCCAATGACTGCTTTAATGTAATTGTTCTCTTCTAACCTGGAAACAATCTAAGATTTCCTAAGATCTTGTACAGGTATACATGTAAAATGGAGACAGAAAGGTTCAGTCACCTTGAGCAGATCCTCCAGGCGCATCACCTCCTGCTCCAGGTCCTGCAGCTCTCGGCAGCGGTGCGTCAGTGCCTCTAGCCTCATCAGCAGGCTGTGGATGGCCTCCTCCAGGCTGCTCTCCAGGAACGCTCTGCTCCCCTCGCCCGCCCAGCTCGGACTCCCCCCTCCCTCCGTCGAGCTCCCACCTGGCGACATGATTTCCGAAGAGGTCAGCCTTCTTACGAGCTGCCGGGTCAGGCTTCCCGCCTCCTCTGTGTCCAGTTCCACAGGTTTCAGCTCATCGGTGTGATCTAAGAACACGTCCTCTGGAGCCACCGTGCACAGCTGTCCGTCAGAGCAGAGCGACGCTGAACCGCAGTTGGAATCAGAATTTCGTTGCGACTCTGTGCGCTCCCACTCTGAGTCCTCTGCCACCTCGGCTTCCTCACTGGCGAGGCTGGCACTGGTGCGCCGACTTCCTCTGCTAGCCGTCTCCCCATCTTCTTCATACTCTTCCTCCTCCTCCTCCTCTTCTTCTTCTTCCTCCTCCACTAAATGCTCCTCAGCAATGGAGTCTTCCCTTGTAGGCAGGATTTGCGTCGACGATAGGTCTATTTCTGGGGGGGTGACTGTGATCTCAGGGTTGGACTGGCCGTGGGAGCTCGGGGCCGGGCTGGGCGAGGAACCGGAGGTGTCCGAGAAGGTGAAGGAGAGACGCTTACACTCTGCCACGCCGCAGCCACCGTTCTCAAACATGTCATCTGGTAGAGTGGACTGAAGGGACAGACAGCGCAGTCAGTATGTGTCACAAAATAGATGGAAGATTAAGAAATAGCTTCAAATCAGTGCAGTCGAGATGAAAAAGTTCAAGAGACAGTTGAAAAACAGATTGCAGACACTACAAATCCAGTCTCACTCTACTTTTCTTTCTGAATTCTAATGACCAGATCTAACAACCAAGATAGATCACACTTAGGTAACAAGAATACATGCAAAGAGTGCACCTGCAGCCCAGAGAAATGGACAGGACAAGCCCCAGTGTATCCACACCAGCAGAAAAGACTACATCCCCATTGTGTCAATGAGGAAGGGGGCACACAAAGTCAGGTAAGGAGGGTTGAGGGGCCGCAACACACTCACATAGACCTCCAGACTGGATTTGGGCCTTGGCCGGAGAGAGGCCAGGTCACCAAACGAGCGACTGCGCCTGAGCTTCTCTAGCAGGGTTTCTCGGAGCATGTGCAGGAAGGAGAGGCGCTGGCGTTCCACGGGATATGGCCGCCACTTCTTTACACAATGCACGCAGGCATTTGGGACAAGGTGTTGGGTATTCGAGTGAGGGGCAGGTGAGTGAGATGCAGGAGGGATGGATAAACGTGTAAAGTGGGACAGAGTGTGGGTAAGGGGGTTTTGACGTGGAAATGCAAGGAGAGGAGAGGAGGATAGCAGGGACACGGGGAGGGTTAGTTTAGGGGTAGCACTGGCGTTTTCTAACACAAGCATTAGTCAAGCTATTAGTCTGGTAAGTGTGCAGGGACTATGGAGGTGTAAAATACATAAAGTCATCTCTTTTACTACAATTTCACCTTGATGTAGCCTAAAACACAAAGTGCTGATGTTTCTTTACTAGTCTAGATGATGAATGATCTCAGTTCTACAAAAACCACGACACTGATGAAGCTAAAGGAGTTTTACTCACGAAAAAGGAGTTCTCCTGGAAGGTGGGGGTCTCCGGTGTGCCCTGGCTGTAGACGGACACTCGTCTCTGCAGCGCTGTGGCTTTGCTCACGTTACCAGAGGACAGACTCAGGTCCTCGACATCGAAGGGGCTAAAGGGGGAATGAAACAAGAAGATTGTTATGCCATTTATCAATACCTACCATGTACTATTGAAGGGATTTGGTTTTGTCAGAGCGGAGGATTTATTTGCTTAGTTATCTTCCATAGATTGTAATAACAATGTTTTTCCACCAGATGGCAGAACAACCATAAAACATGTAATTGAATTCATAGATACGACACTAATAAAGGTTATCATAGGTGTTTGCTGGCAGTTTTGCTTGCGAAGAGAGATATTGACTGTGCATGCATTTAAATTGATTATTTAAAGTTGACTGAAAATAAATAAAATACATCTTTTAAAGCTATATTAGCTCAAATTAGCCTCCTGGTGACAGTGGTAAATACATCTTATGTTTATCCTTGCATGCCTCCACAGAAAACGTCCAAATCAAAAATTGGAAAAAAGTCCTGATTAATTGAAGAAAATTAGTATAGATTTAAAAAAAAAAAAAAAAAGCAAAACTATATCAAACCATCAGTTTGCAAACATGACCTGTGCATAATAATCTAAGCCAAAGTCATTTATCCAGAATGACCACATCTTCTCAAAACACACACTTTCAATAAAGACTTTCTATTTAAAACACTTCTGCACGCAGCTCCGATTGAGTTCTCTTGGATATGTTGTTCACTGTGGGGTCATGCGAGAGAAGTCAAGGTAACATGGAGATATGAATTGATAAACCTATGGTAATTTTAGGGATAAGGTTTTCCTTTTTTAAAGAAACCAACTAACTGAATAACACTTTAGTGAAGCAAACCATGATGGATAACATGAAATGTGACCTGCTTGCTGTACGTATTAAAGTCTACTTACTACCACGTGACCTCCAGGTTGAGTTTGATGGTCCCCAGGTCGTTGACGTCCACAGCGACCACCTGAGGCATGGCAGTGAAAAGCTCCTTGGTCTCACAGATCACGCTGCCCACCAGCATGTGAGTGGCCAGGCCCTTCAGCTCTGTCACCTGATGGAGGAACAAAGACACTTTTATGTACTACTGTCATTTTCCTAACCGTACACGGTGATAGTTTACTGAAGTTTTTTGAACCTGGATGTCTACCTTAATGTTAATGAGGTCAGTGATGAGAGGCATGAAGATCATCTCGTCTCCGTCCCAGCTCTGTCTGGAGTTCCCTTCAATTCTTCCCTTCAACTTCCACCGCTGGCGACCGTACCGCATGAAGATCTAAAGTTAGGAGAGAATAGGAAAGTAAGCCTGAAGCCAGAGGAAGGACAATTCTTTAATGAGATATATATATATATATAAGATATACTTTATGGCAAAAAAACTTAAAAGTGATGTAAAAAGTATTCAGATTCTTTACTCAAATAAAGATAGCAATACCATTAAAGATCTTACTTCAGTTAAAGTATAAGCACAAAGTATACCAAAAGTTAAAGTACTCTGCCCATTTCAGAAACATATATTTCTAGTATTTGATTATAATTAATAATGCATTATGTGTTCACTACATATCAGAGGGAAATATTGTACAGTGGTGAAGTTGGCGTATAAGGTAGCATAACAATGGAAATACAGGTATCTAAGGACCTTACTGAATTACAGTACTTGAGTAAATGTATTTAGTTACTTTCCACTACTTGATGGGTCTCGTTATAGGATTCGATTCAGCTGAAATCTACCAAATTCTACTTTTTGCTTGTGTACATTTTTATGTCTTAACTAAATGGTTTTGCAATATTTCACACATAGATTCCAAGTTGCTGTAACAGCCATGTGTTACAGCACAAAATAACAACTTGCCTCATACTGATCTCCAGGACAGAGCCGAGCAAAGCCTGCCAAACCTGGGAGAGAGAAGAGAAATCCATTGGTTTAGAAACTTTTAAGAAGACAAGCCGAATATCTATGTTTTGTTTTTTCAGGAGACTTTAGTGTTTAGCTTTATTTTACAATGTAGGTTTTAAGTGTAGTACACATTTCTTTTAATGGAAATAAACTACAAAGGTATGACCTTTCTGTTACATAATGATGAACTCTAAGTGTTCTAGTTGAAAAAGGAGTGTGAGCATGCTCCAAACAGGAGGTAGGTTGTGTAGTGATGATCAGCTGTCAGCTCACAACATCCTGTAGACAGCAGAGCATTAATGAACCCCGGTTGTGAGTGGGTTTACTTGTCATATTCCTTACCTTTCATTCTGATATGAAACTCTCCGAGCAGGTTCTCCAGTTCGCTCTCGAACGTGCTCATGTTCTGCAGAATTGAGTGAGAGATAACACCGATCACATAAACAGCCCTTTGTTTCGCAAGTCAAGGACAACAATAGTAATCAAGTTATCTGAAGAGACTTTGACTGTCAACAGTAAGCTGCAGAGGAGGCAGGACGGCCGGCGTAAGCCCTGCAGACAGGTGATGACAGATGTGTGTGTTTTCAAGATTTAAAGGTCACACTTTAAGTATGTGACAATACATTGTCAGTGTTTACAAATTACAGTAAACAGTCATTTGCATCAGGTGTTTAAGAATGTTGTGGGTGTTGTCCTCTTTGAGCCAATGTTTATTGGATATTTTAGTTCAAGTAAGCTGCATCAACGGCTTTTAAATCACATTAAAAGGTATAGGGTTCATGTATGTTTTGTATATTTAGCAGTTTGGTTGAAATTGGGTACTGTTTCCCTGCTATTAGATAGTATGTTTGTTTATATGACTTTACATTTAGATTGTATGGAGCCAAGAGGGCTGCCCCCTATTTCTCTTGAGCAGTTGGCCACTTTTAAACACTGCGATATGCCAGTACCTCGGTGTATTCCTTGTAGCGACGGTTGACCTCTGCGATGCTGTCCTTGGTGCCTTTAGTGGAGGGAGAGGAGGAGAAGGCCTGCTTCATCCGGCTGGCTCCATCCCTCAGACGGCACTGGATGCAGAAGGCCTCGTACAGCTCGTCCACCTGAAAGCACACACAGAGTACCTCCATCTTTAATGAACGTTACACAAGGAAGAAGCCAATAGTATGTATATTCCATTGCAAACTCTCATGTTCATTCGTGGAAAGGGAAACTTCAGACTCCAGAAAAAAGAAAATAAACTGTAAAGGTAAAGATAACGAACGGGTTGATAGCAAAATAATAAAAGAGAAAGTCAGATATAAAGGACAGTTATCAAGAGAGATGAGACAAGACAGAGATACACTGAGGAGAAAGCAGTGAGCAGATACAGCTGGTATGTTTCAGTGTGACTGTTTTCTCCAGTGGCAGATGCTTATTCCGTCCAAGTCTGCAAGCCCAGTGGGACACTCCCAAAGAGGGGGGAACAACAGACGGCGTTTAGAGCTCATTTGGAGCCCGATTTCAGTTTGCAGCACCAGCCTGATCTAACCCAAAACCCACAGGGAGAGGGAACGAGTCCATCCACATCCTGCCGCCTTACTGTGGAGCTGAAACGTTGGAGTTTCAACTGGAATGAGTCATCAAGATAAGATTATGTTGTAACCACAACACTAATAGTTTAATTTAACCCAATGGGGACTTTTCTGGAAAGAGAATGAAGCTTGTGTGGTCTGAACTCTGAGGGCTACTTTCCTAGATCTTACAAGATTCTGAATAATTATTAATATCTTAAATGTTTTTTCTTGTTCTCTCGATGTGTTTTCATTTTAACTGAAACATTTTGGTCACCTGAAAATGTATTTTTCAGAATTAAAATGGTACTTTGGTCCATCATCTTGTGCCAATGTTGGTTGCAAAAATATGTCACAAATGGGTGACATCACATTGACTATATCAACTTCTTGTGTAGTCTATGATGAAAACTAGATGTGTTGGGGTCATGTTGGACTAGGGAAAGTAGGGTACGAATAAATGTCTGCCTAAAGTCTTAGTGCAATCCCAATATACAATACAACTGCATCAGTTAAACTTGGAAATGTCCCAAACATAATTAAGAGTCCAAACATAATTAGGGGTCCATTCATTCTCTAATTTTGCCGAGTCATCTCACAGAAACCACAATTCACCAGCAGACCAGATTTTCCGCATCCTGTCTCCATAATTTCCTGCCTTCCCTGAATTCATATCTGATTGAAGTGGCAGCCGGGCAAAACAAAACACCTCTGGTGCGCCTCATCAAAAGGAAATGTTGCAGGCTGCCTGGCGAGGACGCTGAAATATTGATGCCTCGCGCTCTTTATGGCACTCATTAGGGAGAAGTGGGAGAAAATGGGCCATTTGGGCTCCTGCCGTACTAACAGCTTCTGTGTGTTTGTTTGTGTATCTTTGAGTCTGAACCGTACACTGCCTTTGTTTGTGGACATGTTTACATGTATAGAGAGAGCATGGTTTTGTTGTGGTGGGTGGGCACATGAATGTTTCAGTTGGTGAAAATGTGATGTTTCTGTCCAAGAGGATGAGTAATGAAACTGTTGATGTTAAAATAACATATCTGGTCACACATACATACAAAAAGCCACACCCCAATCCCACCAACTCCACCTCAAACCAACCAGCCCCCCACCCCCGACTGGGACCCACCCTGTCTGTGGTATGTGGTGTATGTGGCTGGGCTGCAGCAGCTGAGCTGAGCCAGCTATAAAATACCCTCCAACCACAACTGTTCTTCTCCGCTCTCAGATTAATCTAGAGCTGATTCGGAGCCAACATCGACAGCTTTTAAACAAGTTTGTTTACATAAAACAAACAAAAACAAGAGAGGTGACTACATTTTCCAAAAGAAAGAACTTTATCCAAGTTAACTTGCACTTATTAAGTCAAGAGATGTTAAATTACTGTACATAAAAGCAGACAACTACAATAAGGTATTCATATGGAGAAAATTATGTCTGACAAAAGTGGAACTGAACAATCAGGGGCTGATGAATAGCCATCATTCTGCTCAGGCAATCAGTAATCATATCATTATCAGCTAATTAAGCTCATTTTTTGTCCCCAATTACAATGGCCCCTTGCTGCCTTCAAGGAAACGTCCTTGTGAGGGTCAGCCAAGTGCCACTCCAGAGGGCCGTCAGCATATTGCCTCGCCTCGGGCATTTCACCTCAGAAAAAAAAGGCAATACACAAACAAAGACAGAAACCTAAACACAGGCAGATGGTCACAATGATCTAAATTCAAAACATTTAGAGATATTTTATATATAACATGTAATATTATCTCTGGCATACACGCATCAAGCTTCATTGCTGTGTATTTAATATTTTCTGTGTTGTCTTCCTGAGCTTTTGTATTGCATTTGTAT
>NC_047513.1:19390243-19412743 GCF_902827115.2 Pseudochaenichthys georgianus | reverse complement strand
TCATTTCCAGCCAATAACCCACATAAAGTCAGGCAGGTGATGAAAAGGGGTTTGGATAAGAAGCACTGCCACATATTTAGAATGAAAGAGAACAGGGAGTGCTGGATTTAACTTACTTTTTAGTTACGCTTCAACTTTTATGCTTTTTGTCTGCCTGACAAGATGAATCAGTCACTCCTTCAAATATTTACAAGTGCGTTCAAATCTATTTTTGCACAGAGTCTGAAAGAACAGAAGATCTTCAGAGTAAAGTTGGATGCTAACTGGAGAGGCTTTGAGTGTGTGTTTATTTTAACTGAATCCTGTGACAACCTCACAAGACAAAGCAAGCGTTGAATCGTCTCTCTGTTATCAAGGTCAAAGTTGCAGGCAGATAACTTCCCTGAGTTTCTAAGGCAATATCATGTATTTTCAAATGACTCAAGACGTTTTCCTCCATCTCTCTCCTCTCATTATTCGTCTTTACCGCTGCCAATCACTCCTCACTGTAACCCACCAGCTGCCCTGACCCAGATTCAGTATCATCTTCAACCCCTTCAGAAACACACAAATCTGTCCAGACTCTTTTTCTTCGTCTCTGTTATTCTGTACACATGTTCGCTTTTGGACAAAGGTGAGTTTTATGGTCCGTCGGGATGTATGTGAACATGAAGGGTCCAGGTCACTGATAAACGTCTCCTCTGTGCTCCTCAGGACTTCAAAGGCTTTGTCTTGGGGGTAACCATGGTTACCTTTAGAGCTGCGCTGTTGTTAGGCGGTGTGTTTCTGATTGCCTGCTGTCCCAGAATACAAAAAAGGGGATGTGGAAGAAATGTCACAGAGCCGTGCCACCTTGGAGGGGCTTAATGTCCAGAACCGACTCCCAGGGTGGAGACCACAAAAGAGGATATGGGAAAAAAAGTTTCCCTACCTAGCAACCTGTCGCCTGAACTATTGAAAACAGCTGGAAACTTCCCTAATACGTCAGCACGTGAACCAGATAAGAGCATGCACAGATTTCTGCCCCACAAAAAGGTTGTGTAACGGATACAAAAAAAATCTATATAAATGAATGTTCTTGGGTGAAAATAACTTAATCCAGCTGGCAGTGAAAACCCAAATATGTATATGTAATATGAATAACCCAAACATCCAAAATTACATCAAAACAGGATGTTTCATTGTTCTCGACATCCTGGCACAGAGTGAAAGATGAAAAAAATATAATCCCTTCTGTTAATTTGTCATATTATACTTATCTCCGATCTCTTGTCATGCTTAGCTAGATAAGCTAATCAGCTGCTGGCTGTAGATTCAAACTTAAAGAACAGATATGAGAGTGGCATTGATTTTTTCATCAGAATCTTGTCAAGAAAGTAAACAAGCGCATTTCCCAAAATGTCAAACTATTGTTTTAGGAGAGGCCGAAGAATGCACCAGTGTTGTGGTTTCTGAATAACTGTGTGGAAAGGCTTAAAGGCAAATCTCTTTAACATCACTTGATGTTTTCCAAGCAGAAAACAAATCGGACAAAAGACTCGGAACAAAGCTCTAAACAAGTTGTCTTGTGACTGAAGTCCATCACATCAGTTCTTACCTTACTCATGTGAAACTCCAGGCGTCTCATGTACCTCTCAATGGTTTTGATTTGCTGCAGAAAGACAGACAGAACACACGTTAACTAGTGCCGACATGTCGTTTAAAGCAGATTGATTTGTATGTCCATAACGCAGGACCTAATGAGGCACACTTTGCAAGCTAGTAAAAAAGTGACATATTCTGATCATTAAACAGAGATATCTGTTGTTTTATATGAAGATACAGCTAATCCCTCCCAAGCCAGCTCACCTGTCCCATCACACACTCTCTTTTTCTTTCATCCTTTTCCCTTATTCCTTTATCCTTCAGCCCCTCAATTCTACACTCTCCTTCCCCTTTGATTTTTCCTTTAGTAGCTTTTCTCCTTCCTCATTTGATTTTTTTTTTACATCAAAGATTCCCCCTTGCAAACGGCAAACTTGAAGCGGTTGTTACAGCAGACCCTCCCCTCCATCAACTCACCTTGTCAAGATCATACAGCACTCCCTGGAGAGAATCACACACACACACACAATCACAGTTAGCAGAGAAAACGACACAGCTGAGGCTGCTTATAAAATGCAAAGCAGACTGTAGTTGTCTGGTATCAAAAGGATCTAGTTAAACACACTTTCCAGTGGCAGCCTTTACTCTGCATGAGCACAAAGTGTATGTTACTGTGTGCATTGTAAACAAATCTAAATGTGTTCGCCATAGGTGGATCGACAATGCAAAAGTCAATGATTATTACTGCATGTGATGCATTATCATTAAATATGAAAATAAAACAGATGAAATCTTCAGTGAGAAAACAGTGAGTTTGGCCTTTTAAAGGAACAGTTTATATTTTGAAAACTACTCTTATTTGCTTCTGTGCTGAGAGATGCACTACTTTGCATGTAAGCTAAATCTTTACCTAGTCAGTAGATGATTAGCTAAATGATTATCAAACGGGGGGTAACCAGCTTGACTTGGTTGAAAAGCTCATTTTTTTACTTATATTTTATATGTAAAATAAACTATTTGTTCGTGCTGTAGATTCGCTTTTGTCAGCTTTGATTTTGCTAAGCTAAGCTAACTGGCTGTAACTGAATATTTACAGTAGAGACATGAGAGTGGTATTCATCTTTTTTATCTAACTGACAATAAAGAGAAACCACTTGTAAAATGTGTGCATTAGCTTCTCACCAGGCGAGAGTTCCTCTTCATGTCCTTCATCAGAGACATGAGTTTGTCCAGCTCTGTTTGATGAACTTCAAGGTACTCACTAGGGGACAAAAAAAGAAAAGAACTTGAGGTTAAAAAAAAACAAGCAACTTATCAATCTTTGAGAATATTAAAATGCATGGATTTAAACTCACTTCTTTCTAAATAACTTAAAAGAACATTTGATAATTTGATAATGTATTGAAGAGGAATACATGAGTGAAGTGTGTATATGCAGCAGTAAATGTAAATCAGTGTTAGGGTTACTCACTCCAGGCCTTGTTTGAGAGCATTGTAAACTTCCTCCAGTCTTTTGGGCTGCGGCTCTCTGGAGCTGCTGCCTCCTTTGTGTCCCGACAGGTGGGACTTCTTTGGCTTGGACTGAGGCTTCTTCTGCACCACCGAGTTCCCCATGAAAGAGTTACACCTACACAAACACACAAACACACAAACACATCATCAGTGATTGCAATAGACAGTCCTTTATACAAGCATTATCTGCAATGATTCAAAAACACATTGGGATTCAGGATGACTTTAAAGAAGGGAGACTTTCTCATCAACGCCTTCTGAAACTGAAAAGGTGCAGATAGTTCCGCCGAGCATAGGTTTTAAAAACTGTAACAGAGTAGAGTTTAGGGAGGGGGCAGAGGGAGAGACTGATTCAACTCACGCAGACACAACATTACATATTTGACATAGGATTTAAACAGTACTGCAGATAACCAGGTGTGCAGCTGCCTGTTTCAATGTAGCATTAGATGAGATTTCTGTGTTTTTAACAGCATCTTGAAGTTGCCCTTGGGCCAGTCTCGGCATGAATTCATCTCATCTGTCTGTTTCACAGAACGATAACTCACACAGTACTGACGCATTCAGCCCTCGAATCATTCAACGAAAACCTGTCAGACAAGCAAAACTTACAGCATTACCTCAGAGATGAACCTCTAAATCAATCACAGGGGAGTGCTAAATCCCAAGTGTGTGCACATATTTGTAAACACATGCCAACATGTGATTCCCCACCCCCACTTTCTGTGGATGACCATTTATCTTCTGCAGGACTGAACTTACAAACGACAAAGCACAATCACACCACCGGGCGGCAATCAATGAAATTCAAGAGTTCTTCACTCTTTCTCCAGTGTGACCGACTCAAGGGGGGAAGCCAACACATGAGCAGAGTTAGAATAGAGTTCATTGTTTGATATATTTCTAGGTAAGGCAGCAACAAATGCTCCTATAAGTGGTATCATGTGTACAAAAGGGCATCAACTAATGACTATTGTCATTATAAATGATAACATTTTAATTGATTAATTCATCTTTTGTACTATAACACATCAGAACAATTTGAAAAATGCCAATCAGATCCAATTGTGGCATGATCAAATGACTTGTATTGTCTGACTTATGGTCCAATTATCAAAAGGATTCAATTGACTGAAGCATGAAAAAAAGGAAAAGAAGCAAATACGTTAGAAATGATTACATTTATTATACTAAAGACTAAGAAAAGCAGCCCAATTTGACTTTTAAGAAGCTAAAATCTGCATCAAAATGTGTGATTAAGAACTCCATTTATGATTTCAGCAGCATGTCTAAGCCTAGCTTCTATGATCAAGTAGATAAAAGATACCAGATTTTCTCCATCAATCCTCTTCCTCCTAACATCAAACAATTTCAGGTCACACAAATTGTACCTGCTCATGCACATTTCAGCTTATGAAACCATTACAGATTTAGCTGACAAATGACATTTCACTAGACTTAATGAAACAATCCCAGAGTCCCATCATCCACAGCAACAACCAATTCCAGCGCTCCACAAGTTAGAACGTGCCACGTCTTCACAAGCTAGGCTAAGCTGCCACAAATGTAGGGCAGCGCTGAATGAGAGCGCTGCGTTGCCTTGGGGTCACGCAAGCTGTAGAGGAGAAGGGTATTTCTCTTGGCAGGGACACACAGAAACACACATATGCATATGCTAACACAATTCCATACTGACTTATAACTGTGACCCCATAGTCTTCAGTAAGCAAGCGTGCATGCGTAAAACACACAACACATGCACATGGGTACACAGAAGGATGGATAACACACTCCACATCTTTCTACCTCGCTCATTATCAGAAGAGTAACTTCTCAGTCGCTGTCAGTCGCCCACGCGCCTGAGTCATTCCAACCAATTACCCCATTCACTGTCTGAGCACAGAGAAAAGATGGAGAACAGCATCTTCAAAAAAGGTTTTCTCAGCATGACCAGGGGCTGCTGAAGAGGGCTGGGTGTCGACAGCCAAAAGATTGTAAAGAGATATTTCTGAGTGTGAGAGGGCTTTGTCTTGTCTTGAGTGAGAGCTGTAACAGATGAGTCAAAGGGGAGGGAAGGAAGATAACATCTCTCAGGAAATGTAGAGAACTCCAACTTCTCGAAACTAACTTCTGGCTATGAATGTATTTCTCATCAGGAAACTCAGTTAGCCGTTTGGTTATGCAATCAAGTGTTGATCATTCCTTAAGAATTCAGTTCCTCTGCGGGATCTGAAGACTTGCCGTGGCTTGTGGAAAGTCACAAAGGTTGACACCAGATTTTTGAGTCACAGGTTAAATTCCTGCTGTGATTGTGAGTAATGTTTGCATCTAGGTAAGAGTGATGGATTTCTGAAAGGGACATTATACAACTAAACACCAAAGCTGTAGCTACATGTTTTGTAGAACTTTTTACAAATTGTGTCATGGCAACTATTGTCTTTTTCAAGGGTATGTAAGTCATAGACTCAACACACATATTTATTACAGACAGAATAAAGACAGAAATCGAAGAAGTTGCTTTTTCCTTCAAATCTTCTGGTTTGATGGTCCTGATTTTTCACGTTTAGTTTTTTCCATCAATGTTTCTCCCACATAATCAGAGATTGTACATTGTGTAAGTGAATAAATGCCAGTGAAATGACAAGTTACTGGTCTTAAATGAGAAGACTTCATGTCATGTCAACGAAAGAGTATGGAAGACTTACAAAAAAGAAAGAAAGAGGACACTGTCTTATTGTACTCGTCACTAGGTCAGTCAATATCATATAAAGAGAAGCTAATGCCGACGACATTTAACACAATGCTTACAAAACTTAATATTTTATGAACCTTGAGAATCCTACATAACTGTTGATCTACAGTATATAATGACATTAGGGGGGTGCTGCCTACACAATAAATTACTAACTTATTTAAACAAACTGATAAGGTCACCTTCATTGGCCATCAGCTGACAGTACATCTCTACCTTTAAGAATACCATAATGATAAAACAACTACTTAATACCTGATCCGCTGTTAAATATTCATTTCATGACCCACCTTAATTGTGAACATAATAGTGGGTAAATGATCATTAACATATTTATTAAAGAGCTTAGTCGTAAAATCAATTCCGTTTCTGAGGATTATGATCTTTTAATCTTGGCTGTAGAAAATCAATTTGGCACCCTGACCTCCATTGTCATTTAAGAAATGAGTAACATCAGCTGACCACAGATTAACAGCCTTAAGTATTTACCGAGAGCGTCGTTCCTGTAGCGTGCTGAAGCCGGCGAAGGACTGACTCCGGATTATGCCGTTGGGCCCTCCGGGGGAGTGGGTGCCGGTCGCCATGATCTCTGGGACACGGGACGACACTCCTGGAAAAAACACAGACACACAAATCCATGAAAAACAAATCCTTTGACACTTATAGGACACTGAGTTACAGATTCATAATCAGGGTTAGTAATACATCCAAGGTAAAACAAAAGCATCCTATGAACTCAATTAACACCCAAAAAACATGAACAGAAAGGTTAATTAGGGTGCATGGAGGATTGAGCAATGCACCACAAAGTAGTTGGTGAAGCTGTCATTTGTGATGTGGATGAGCAGCATTCACAGCCTGCACTAACATGTCGCGACTACTCTCGCCTTCCAGTCACCACTCAACTGAAACATAACTCAACTGTTACCGTTTCATGCTCTCCTTCCTCAGGCAGGTGCTACAAAACACGACTCTTGTCACTTTTTGTTAAGTGTTTTCTGCATATTTGTTACCTGGACTAAGAGGTCAAGCTCTAAAAAGGCATTTCACCACACTGATAGCTGTTTAAAAGCAATAGATAAAGTACAAGTAGTAGGGTCACTACATAATTGAAGATGGCACCACAGACCTGTGTTTCCAGGAAGAAACAATCCAGACCATCCAATGGCTGAGCTATCTAATCAGCTTCTCTGATATCACCGTGTCTATATTTAGCAATAGCAGCCTCAGATTTCATCCTTTTTTTTTTTTTTAAATGATGTGGACTGCAACATGTCTCATGTGGCCACTTAGGGAACAAAGTAATTGTTTTTGGAACCAAAGAAGAGAGAATTAAAGTCACTGCACACCTGGAATCACTATTACTCTAACCGAAAAGCCAAGCAAGAAACTTAGGTATAATTTTAGACTCTGACCTCAATTTTAACAGCCACATCAGGGCAATCAACAGATCAGCCTACTACCATCTAAAAAATATCTCTCGTATTAAAGACCTTATGTCCAAGCAAGACCTTGAAAAACTTGTCAGTGCATTTGTCTTTAGCAAGCTTGACTACTGAAACAGCATCTTCACAGGCCTCACAAAGAAATCACTCCGTAAACTCCAACTAATTCAAAATTCTGCTGCCAGAAACTTAACCCGGACAAAGAAAACAGATCACATTACTCCAGTGCTGAGATCGCTGCCTTGGCTTCCAGTAAGTGAGAGAATTGATTTTAAGATTTTATTGCACACATATAAAGCACTAAACGGGCTAGGACCCAAATATATCTAGTACCTCCTTCAGCGGTACGAACCCAGCAGACCCCTTAGGTCTTCAGGCGCAGGCCAGCTCACGGTTCCATTTGTGAGATCAAAGCGTGGGAAAGCAGCCTTCTACATCTATGCTCCTAATGCATGGAACAAACTCCCAGAGCATCTGAGAATGGCTAGCACTTTAGAAACATTTAAATCAGGTCTAAAAACATTTCTTTTTAACATGGCTTTTTAAATTTAAATGTTCTAATTTTCGAACTGTCAAACATGGTTTTCTTTCTTTTAATTGTTTTGTGTGTTTTTGTATTTCTTCTCACTTTGACCATCGTAAAAATGTATTGTGTTTTATCTGTTTGATCCTGTAAAGCACTTTGAATTGCATCACTGTATGAATTGTGCTATAAAAATAAATTGCCTTGCCTTGCCTTAATGTAAACTTAAATGTCAGAGTTTCCACTATCAGTAACATTCAAGAAGTCACAGCAGCTGCCAACAGTGCAACAGCAATCTCGTTGCCTCATGTTACCTTAAATACAAATATTAAAAAAATGCAGTGTGGTACACGCCAAATCCAAATATGCATCAGTCAAATTCAGAGATCCTGAATGAAGAAACACTTTAGATCAACTGCTTATCTAAATGTTAATGATGTGAGGACTGTAAACACTGCAGTGAGGAGGAATCCTTTCTGTATCACTTCATATTCAGGTTAAAGGAAAAGCATAGTGAACATACAGATGGCTGGAGGAGAGAGATTTGTCAAATCAAATTAAACTCCACCAACAAGCGGAGGAATCAGCCGGTGAAGCTTCAGTGTTCAGCTCTCCTGTGAGCCGCTACTCTTCCTAACACAAACAAGATAAACCGTCCCGCAGTGTTACCAGTTAAACAACTTAGAAAAGACTGCAGTGTTAGTCTGTTTGTGTGTGTCAATGTGTTTCTGGGGCCTTGTGTTTGTGTGTGTCCTGTTTTTTTTTTTTCACTGATCCATCTGTCCAGTGCAGAGATTTCTGTGTGGGCTTCATTTCGTCATACAAATGAAAGCATGTACACACACACTACCTTCGTCCACTGACTCCTCAGAGATACAAGCGATTAAGCAACCTAATACCCCCACCTTTGGTCTATGTGACTGACAGGGGCTGCACAAAGACCCAGCACGAGGACGAGGAAATACTAGAGCCTTGTTTTGAGGAGGGGTGACAATAGGCCGGTGAGACTGATACTGCTTGGCTATTAATAGCAGCGAGCTCACTTTAACACTGATGACCCCGATGGCTGTGACTCAGTGTGTGTGAATCATCTGGACCAATGGTCTGTTTTCCTTGGTAAGATGTAGCCAAAAATATCTTGTTTTTCGATTTAATTTAAAATTGAATGCTCACGATTATTGCCATTACATTTTCACGGTACTTCTGCATTGACTTCACTTATCATCACAACAGAATCATATCAAATCAATATCCTTCATCCCAATTTTGTAAGATTTATGACAACTTTCACACTAAGAATGATATATTAGACAAAGATTTGCTGGATTTTATGTATATAATCAAATCTACTAGACTCCTGGTACTAGGGTGGGTTAAAAGCAGAGAACACATTTCACTGTGTGTGCTCTGCATGTGTGACCATTAAAGAGGGTTTCATCCCTCCGATTCTATCTATCTAAAATGTCTAAATCATAAAATTCATCTTAAAAACAACAATCAGTTATATTGCATTATTGCGTTGGCCTAACAAATGTTTTCAAGTAAAATATCATACAGGTAAGCAGCAATTTGCAAATAAGATACTGTGTTTTAGTCCATTTTGGTCTCTTGGAGCGCAACAGCACAATTGTTTGGTAAGCCATGTTTACCTCTCTGACTTCATGACTCACTCTCCTAAAACAGGAGCAGTGGGTGGCAAATGATACATAATGGTACATTGTGTTACCTAATGCTATCCGGGCAATCACAGAACCGGCTGGACACTGTTCCCTGCACTTCAGCCGTTTGCCTTAAATTTAGACGGAGGCGGAGTGAATGTGGACACTTGAAAACTAAGGCTGTATATTATGGTATAATGGTGTAAGCTGTTTAGCTTCAAGTTTGTTCAATACCCCGATATTCCCAAATGGTACAAGTAGGTAGTTGTTCCCATGATGAGGACCAGAGGGAATAAGGGTACGACTTGCTGACAGCAGAGAATAGATAACAACAGCACTCACACAAAATAAGGAGAAAGAGCTTCTTATTTAGAGTTACAGTGTGCTTAAATCCAATGCTAACTGTGAGGCTGTCAGAAATGTTCCTACATTCATTTTTTAGGGAAACATGACACTTGATAACAAATTATAATTACCTTTTTAAGATGTACCTGATTTTTTATGTCAACTGTTCTTTTCTAGTAGACAGGACATTTTCAAGCAAAACACTCACTCTGCTTTTTTAGTAAACAGAATATTTTTGGGTCTCAGTCTGAGAGTCGGACAAAATAAGACATTTGGAGACGTTGTGTTGGCTTCTGGAATATATTCAATTTTATGTTCAAAACTAAATTATTTACCATTTACTTAAAGTTATAGAAGATACAGCCGGTTTTACTCCCCTGATGTGTTTTTGCAGTAGACATGTTGGCATGCTAAACGTCTAGGCTTCTGGATGTTCCCAAAAACTTTCCCAGCCTCAGCAAGCCCCTTCACAATAAACTCCACATTTAAATCAATGGTTCCCACAAATAAAGACACACACACAAACACTCGCTCACAAAAGAGTCGAGTTCAGCCACTGAATCATAAAAACCTTTCCTCTGCACCTCTTAGTGTCACTGCTCATCTCGTCTAAAGAGCCTTTCGGGTACAACAATGCCAACCCTCGCAGTGTGTTCTGGTTTGTTGCCAGCCGGTAGCTCGTGTTGAATGCAGCCGCCATTCAGGCCTTTCACTGGTCTTTTTTCTCTGGCGCTCACACGCTACCAGCCTCAAATGCCCTCAACGAGGTGTGAGAGTGTGTTTCTTCTTTGTGGAATATGTGAACATGGGATTGATCAGTATGCTGAGCTGCGACTTGGCAAGAGTGGACAAATGAAACACACAACCCTGTACTAATGTACCTGTGAGGACTCATTTTTACAGAGCATTCCCAAGCCCTTTACCCTAAATGGTAAATGCCCAACCCCGACCAGTATCCTAACCCCATACATAATCTTATTCTAACTCTAAAATGGAAGGTCTAAAACACGAAATGGTTCTCAAAAATATACACACGTTAGTTAGGGAGATTAGTGTGTGAGAGTAGGACACCTATTTGCTTTTAGCTCTCCAAGGTCCAAGTGCATTAATTCATTAGTCCCAGTGTGTGTGTGTGTGTGTGTGTGTGTGTGTGTGTGTGTGTGTGTGTGTGTGTGTGTGTGTGTGTGTGTGTGTGTGTGTGTGTGTGTGTGTGTGTGTGTGTGTGTGTGTGTGTGTGTGTGTGTGTGTGTGGGGTGAGAAACAGACTGGATAAGTGCATGAGGGATGAGAGAGCGTCTTGGATTACTTCTCTATGGACCACTATAAAGAGACCTTGCACAGGCGGGGGTCAAATGACTGAGGCGGGGGATAGCAGAGCAATCACTACTGTTAGCATGCTAATATACTAACAGATTGTTCTGTATGAGTTTGAATGATTTTCCAATTAATCAATTATGTATGCACCTCTGCATGGTTTACTTTCTGTGACTGTGAAAGTAGATTAGCAATGTTCCAAAAAATGTGCCGCCTGACATGTTGGACAGCATGACTAACAGAAGCACCATCACAACACTTCACACTTTGTTTCCCCAGTACTTAAACAGCAACCGAATACAAAAATACACCACAGAAACTCATAGGGAACTTTTTGGTTTATACAGTATTTAGATTTGAATTGATTTTTCCAAACATTTCTCCCACCAGGGTCGCTCCGTTATCTCTACAAATGTATATTAATGAAGCATACTGATGAGGTATGAATAACTTTTCTTCCTTGAAGAAGTTTGCAACAACCACAAACAGGAGAATAGGATGAAGGGAAAGAGATGAGTAGGAGCTGAAATGTTAAGCTTTACGACATATTATTTAGTAAATTAGGCTGAAACCCTAGATTACGAATGTGTCTGATATTTGGTATATTCAGTGTATGTTAAGAAATATTTTAACTTATACTTTCCTCTGACAATCACATCAATCATTCTGAGCTTCATGTCTTCACAAAACACACAAACTTAATTCTTGAATAATCCATGCATGAGTGTGCATGAGAGTGTATTTATGTGTAACAAAAACAGCATCAGCCAGCGTTGCATATTAAGAACAGGAGCCTAATTTTTAATGCCTGAATAAATTAGCCTCACCATGGCAACAGCAGAAAAAACCGGGATGAAGTGTGTTACGTAAAACAACGGTTATGAGCCAACTGCCAAGAAGTAGGACACACACCCTCGTGCTACAGGGCCAGCGCTGTTAAAGCACCAATCCTAATTTGGGAAAAAACGTTTTTTTTATTCAGATCTTTTACAGATGTTGCGTTAAATGTCACTCTTCAGCGTCTTTTAACTACTTTTTATTGTCTCTTCCTTTCTAATTTTTAATTAATGTGTCAGGAAGTGCGGATAAAATAGGAGGAAATGAAAGAATAAAGCAGCCAGGGGATGAGGAGAGATTTGACAGGAGAGAAGTGTATACAAAGATTTGGTAGTGTAGTAACAGATACAAACAAGCAGGCGCCTGTTGAAACGGAAACAAATCCCAGAGATTTCAGTAATGATCTCCTGTTTACATGACTAGAAAGGACTAGCATGTTCCAACACACCCTGCAGGTTGCAAGCATGTGCCTGAAAGCTGCTCAGTTATTTCTTGATGGGTCCATGTGTGTGAACTGGTTCAGTGAGGAGGGTCACTGCTGGTGCTGCACACTGGGAAAAAATTGGCTGCAGCTGCGATCCCTGGGTAAAAAAAAAATACATTGTGTCTTTCTGTTTTTCTTTTCCTGTAATCCTGTTCTGAACTGAAAACAAGAGTGATGGAACCTGGTAGGGTTTGGTTTTGTATTACGTGTGCACATTGGCTTGTTAAGGACCTCTTAAGTGTCACAAACAGTCAAATAGAAACTAGGTGGCTTTACTTTGGTCTAATTGCATGCTCATATTACACTACAAAACCAATGCATGGAAATCAAGTTTCCCTAAATATTCCCTCAGAAAAACAAGTTGAGATACAAAAAATAGTGCAGCAAGAACATCATAGAAATTCAACTCTTAACAGATTACAGTCTACATAATTCCATGCATGCACATCAGATGAAAAAAAATAATCTAAAATTGAAAGGCAGTATGTTTTAATCATCTTTCATCACATGTCCCATTAACCTGCTGACCATTTTTAAAAGAGCATGTTTTAAATCCAAAGTTACCTGCAGTTAAGTGTGCAACTTTGACAAATCCGCCCTGCAGGCTCATGATCACTGCAAAGGAATGTTTATGAAAAGGTGACACCAAAGTAGTGCAAATGCTAATGTGATTATACAGTCCTATACAGCAGACAAATGAAAACATGTATTTCTTTTAACTTCAGAATTTGGCCATTTAAAAACTTTTACAGGCCAGAATAACTCTGGGGAAAAAAGCCTGATTATCAGGAATGAAGAAATGTTGAAGTTTCTCCTCCTGAGAAAAGAGGGCTTACTCATCTTTACCAAAAGGTTCTGTAAAAAAAGGTTCTTAAAAGAAATAAAGGAAGGAGGGAACGGGTGGGAACGGAATGTCAAGGAAGGGGGAAATGGAGGGAGATGGGAAGGGGAAGACGACGAGGAAAGAACCCGGGTAAACAACCGGAGGCAGCGGACGGGACAGGGGGGAAACAGGCCGCCCGGGGGAGCCAGCCGCAGCCGCAGACCACACACACACAAACACACACCACACACACACACACACACACACACACACACACACACACACACACACACACACACACACCACACACACACACACACACACACACACACACACACACACACACACACACAACACACCACACACACACACACACACACACACACACCACACACACACACACACACACACACAACAACACACACACACCACACACACACACACACACACACACACACACACACCACACACACACACACACACACACACACACACACACACACACACCACACACACACACACACACACACACACACACACACACACACACACACACACACCACACACACACACACACACACACACACTGAAATGTTGACATTCAGGAATTCACTAAAAGTTTTGAACCGAAGAATAGAGAGCCTGTTTTGGCTGCAGTCACCAAAGGGATGATAACTTACATTTTTACACTCTGACTTAAGACCAAGAGTCACTGGCTCGTCCTTCCAGTCATCCCATCACACAGACAAAACACACAAAGGTAACAATGGGCAGAACAGAAATGTCCACACATCCTGTGTGATGCAGGTATGCATGACACCTCAGGTATAAAGGAATCAATGGCTATTCTTCTACATATGTTAACAATATCTCTCTGTAACAGTCATTTTGAATGGCAACAATAGAGAACCAAATTCCTGAAGGAGCGCAAACATTTGACAAAAACACAGAACTGTCACTGGGTAGATACTAAATACCTGATGACTCATTTCAAAGTCAGTTTATGCAACCACAAATAATTAAGAAAGATAAAAAAGACCAACCAAATTTGGCAAGAGATTTATTTTTCTGTTCTTGAAAGACCTGGACAATTTACTAATGAAGACAATAGACAACTGCTACATTAAACATTTGAATATTTATCAAGAATAATTTTGTTTTGAAATAGATAAAAGAAAACGATTTTGGCGACTCATCTCTTGCGCTTCCTTACAAAGAATAATGCAGAAGCCCTGCTTTAAAAATTGCTTGTTTGACAAGAGATTACTCATAGGTTTCTTGAAAATGGGTCAATCAGACTTAAAAAGCATTAAACAACTTATCGATTAAATTAAGCTATAAGCTAACCGTCTATTAGCAGTGGCTTAGTATTTACCAGAGGACCAATCGTGGTATTTATTATTCTCATCCCTCTTGGCAAGAATGAATACGTTCTCCAAACTACAGTTTAAAATAATTTATGATATATATAATAGTTTTTTGTTCACGTATGCTTCACCCTGCTTATCAGGTCCTTTTCTGTCCAAAACTCATCCAAAACCGCCTGAAACCCTTACCCAGATAATCAAAATCTTCTGATCTCAGACATCCTCCTATGGCGAATGATTTAACATCAGAAAACAGCCAACACTTTATTAGGTCAACGATAAACTTGTCTAACAATTACTAAAATCATCTGAAAGTGAACTCAGTCACCTGATGCGGTTTATTACCAAGCCAGATTGGGAACTGGATTCTTCACAGAGGGGACGTGACTGTTGTGAGAACACCAAAGTGCGAACATTTTAACCAAAGCCAGCTCACATCACATGAAAGCCAAAAGAGGTCAGACATGGTGCCAACGAACTGCAGAAATAACACACACGCATCATTAAAACTGACACATAATCATAAAATATGTGTATTTTAGGCAAGAGTTGGATTTATATTGCCAGTTTAATCAGTACACGTAATTAGCATTCTTTATTTCCTACTTTAAAGCCATCATGTTTGACATTTCCCCGCAGCATTCGAAGGCACCTTCTGCTCTTTTACACCCCAGTGTGTCTGTAAGTACATTCACATTCCCCCAGATGCGATTATAGTCACTCCAATTCTAATTATAGGTCATCTGTTGTCCTTGTGAGGCTGTCCAGTGCATGCAGGAAAATTAAGGCCAGCACATGAAGTGGCATTTACAATGTAAAGATCGCCAGCTTAACTGAGGCGTGTCTGGACTGAAGTTACATTCAGGCAGCTGCGCCTGACATTCAGCAGCGGGGAGCAGCGTGTAATCACTTGTGAGAACTGTAAGCCATACGAAAATATGCACTATCGAGATTAATGTATTGAAAGATTATTTTTATGAATGTATCACTTTATTAGACAGTTGTAGTAGTAAGTAAAAGCAGCTGAGAGACAGGAGCTTAAAACACAAGCCTGTGATAAATCTGTTGCTGAGCGAGCGTCAAACACTGACAACAAAGCCCTTAAATGCTCCAGCCATCACCAGAAACCCTGCTAATGCAGCACATCCTCAGCCAGTGTGTAACCAGGATGATCCATTCAGTATCAGTGCTGCTTAGCAGGGATTATAAACAAACAATAAAAGCAACTAGCAGGGCAATCTGAGGGTGTAGTCGTCATCCAGGGCTGTTTTCAAAAGTGAAAGATAATGCGTGATTCTGATCTGTTCCAAAATGTCATACTTTGCCTAACTTACATCCTTCCCACCAAGTTTCATTAAATGGGCCCGATGGTTTTTCCCATAATCCTGCTGAAAAACAGACAAATAAACAAACTGAAACATAACTTGACGGTGGTAATAATGAAACATATAAAACGGTAAGGCCAACACAACTTGTCAATAGAGTGCACTGATCCGGATGAGCCTGAAACAATAGTTTGTTCCTGTGTAGATTAGTCCAACTGATTCCAGACAGTGACACGTAACACAGCATGCAGCTCCTGAACACAGCATTTTTGGCATCAAGGATTTCCAGGAGACTTGGATCCTAATTCTTGAAGGCCTTTTCTGCTGAGCTTGTTTGACCATTAAGACTGGAGGAGTCTGCCTGAAATTATTAAAAGACTAGTCAAGACAAATCAAAGTTGTGATGGTTAGTTCATCAAGTTGTCTTGTCTACCTCTTCTCAAGGAATTGTGTAAACTAGAACTGATTGTACACATCAAAGTGTATAGGTCTTAGGAAGCCCCTTAAGTTATGTCACATGGGTCAGCGTTGTGATATAAATCTAGGGATGAGCGGAGAGAGAAGTTACCAGAACTATTTAGCCACTCCCCATTTCTACTTGGGCTAGAGGCTTAATTATCTGAGCACAACACATCAGGGTGTTGTACTGGGACCTCTGCATTCAAGTTGCTTTATGGTTAGTGAAGGCGTTAAACGTCTCCTTGGGCGAGGCAGAGTCGGGTACCCACGACGTCACCTGTGGTGTCCCTCAAGGATCAGTTCTCGGCCCCACCCTTTTCACACTCTACATGCTCCCCCTTGGCTCTATCATCAGCCAACATGGAGTATCGTTCCATTGTTACGCTGATGACACCCAACTGTACCTCAGGATCAACCCTACCTCCTCTGCAGCCCTGCCTTCACCCACACTCACTGCCTGCCTGGAGGAGATACAGGCGTGGATGAAGCAAAACTTCCTGAAACTCAACAGCTCCAAGACAAAGCCATTATAGTTGGCACCCCACACCAGGTTCGGTCATCCACCATCACCGGCCAGGAATTACCCTCTCCTCAACAGTCACCAACCTGGGTGTGAAAATGGACGCCCATCTGACCTTTGAGGCTCACATTAAACAGCTGTGCAAGAACTCCTTTTATCACCTCAGGAACATCGCCAAACTCCGCCCCCACACTCACTCTGTCTGTCTGATGCCGAAAAGCTAGTCCACGCCTTTGTCTCCTCCAGGCTGGACTACTGCAATGCACTCGTCATTGGGATCCCTAACAAAAGCATCCAGAGGCTCCAATACATTCAGAACAGCGCAGCTAGGATCCTGATGAGGGTGTGCAAATGTGATCACATCACCCCCATCCTTAAAGCACTACACTGGCTCCCTGTGGAACTGAGGATCGAATTCAAGGTCTCCGTCCTCACCCAACTGTGTGTCCATGGAACTGCCCCTCCCTACCTCAAGGAACTCCTCACCCCCTATACCCCTTGCGGACCACCCGCTCCAGCAACTCCAACCTCCTCAAACCCCCCAGGACTAAGCTCCGTACTATGGGAACCGGGCCTTCTGCTCGGCTGCCCCCAGTCTGTGGAACGCTCTCCCCGACCACATGAGAGCACCACAGACCGTGGAGGCCTTTAAAAAAGTCCTCAAAACCCATCTGTTCAATAGAGCCTTTCCTTAGACCTCTTATTTATTTATTACCCCCCTTTTATTTTATTTGTATTGTTTGTTTTTATTGCTTTTTATTAATTTTACCGTGTATGAAGTGCTTTATAATTGAAACCCATTATTATTATTATTATTATAATGCTTTGACAAAGAAGAAGAATACATGGAACAAATAAAGATGATATATCTGGTTTTGTTGCATACATTTGTGTCCTTCTTTTAACGGTCCATTAGGAGTCAGACTATAATATCAATTGTCTTTTTTATTTATTTAACTTATATTGACAGGTCATCTTATTGAGAACATCCATACAAAGACACAATAAAACATCATAGAAGTGATGCAATGGGAGCATTGTCTGTTTAGAGAAAGCATCAAACTTCACCAGTAGCCATTTTTATCTTAACTAATACATTATTTCAAAGTGGATTTTGTTTTCAAAGACTGAGAGAGTGTCTTCTCATCACCTTCCTCCACCCTCTCATTCTCTTCAGTGTGCCATGTGTATATTGCTTTGATGGATGTCTGAATGACATATTAGCATCCCCCTGCATCCGGTTCAGCATGAGAACCAGTTCCCCCCCCACTTGCTCTCTCTTCCTTTTTGTTTGTCCATTAGCCTGTGTCGCCTGTGAATGAAAGTGACCACCTATGCTGCGGCGCTGGAATGCAGTTACCATAACAGGATTTCACTGGTTATTTCAGCTCCATTGGTTATTTTTAGCAGGAAAAGAAAGACGACATTCTTTTCACTGATAGCTCCTACTATGATAACACAAGTTCAGAGTGTTTATACAGCTATGTGTAAATTAGCTGACCATGGGAAACCAGCCAGCCATTGTCACATTAACTTGAGAAGATGGCAGAACTGTGAGGTGTGCTCCTTGGTTTCAGGACAAAGCTGTACTCGTCACGAAAGGAAGACAACAGAAGGGCACACAATGTGTGTTACTGACCAATTCTGAATTCAGAAAACAGACACTTAAACTACAATTGTATAAGCAGGCAGCCACACAAACACACTATGGCCTACTTCATGATCCACATGCTTCATGTTTTTTGTTTCTAAAGATATTCTGGTTTAATCTGTTTCAGTAAACCTTAAATGCACATATATTTCCCTATACAGCAAAGCAATACACACTGTGGGTGTGATTTACAAACAGCAGTCACAGATAATTTCTTTGCACACATTCCTCCTGCATTGACTAAGCCATTACCATGATGTTATAACAACAGAAAAGCAATTTACCAAGGGCTGGGCAAGAAAGGAAAAATGTTCCAGAAATGAGTTCTTCCTGGCAGAGAAGTACACTTTAGGGGAGAACTGTTCTCTTCTTCCTAAAACTGTGTTAAATATTTTTAACTAACTGCAGAGATTATCACGCTGTTTGGACGAATTCGCAGCAGGGAGCCGGGCACTCAATTAAATAAATGTTACAGCTCTGCTACCATGGCCACACATAATGCATCAAAGTTGCACACAAACATGAGCAGTCACAAACTTAAACGTTCAAATTGGTGTTAATACTTTTGATAAGGGAAGTAGGCACAGTTCTTGATGAGATAAGAGTAAACAAAACAGCAAAAACAAACAGCAAGTGTAGAGACACACAGTCAGAGACAACAAGGACAGAAACTGATGAGTCAGACCCTGACAGTAAGAACACACAAGTCTGTACATCTTTGGATGACGCTTCAGATACGCAGTTATAACGACACATAAATGTCATCCATCCGCAGTTTAAAAAGCTGATCATCAAGTGAACTTATTCACCTGCCTGCTCACTAAGCCCAGCCATAGACACACAGTTGTTCACATACTTCAAACCCTGGTATCCAACAGTTCTCCTGTATGGATTACATCCATCTTTGATTCAGATTTTTATGGCTTGTCAGCTTTTATCTGCAGTGTAAGCCTGAGGCCGAGCAGGGAAGATGAGAGGGAGAAAAGGGAGGACTTGCAGAAAAGGTCAAGAGACACTTGCAGTGTTCGCAGTGTGAGCCTATAAGCAGAAGTGCCTACTGGGGGTGTAGCTGAATCACGAGCATGATTTAAGGTCTTAATAATCACACAAAAAAGATAAATTATGCAGTACAGTACAGTCAAATCTCGTGCAGCACAGCACTAAATAATTTCTTGCTCCAAAAGTCTTATATCTAGTACAACTCACCTTCTGTTTATTGGCTCTTTAATTTTTAAATGCTTTTTTTATGAGAACACCACATTTCAATCTGACCTTTATTTTTACAAGACAGGTAAAGAAAGACACAATGCACTCTTCCAGTGATGTGACGTTTAGGGATCCACCACCAACATGTATTATCATTCTAGAGCTCCAACTAATTCTTATTTACATATCCATTAGAAAGTGTATTATATTGTCAGTGTCAAATGCATATCGCATGTTCCCATCTTCCAAGGGTTGTCCACCATTTCGCTACTTTTTTTCACAAAGAATTAAAAAAACCCAAAGAGATTGAGAAAGGGTCAGACGAGGAAAAGCTCGTACTATTCGCATTAGAGATGCATCACCAAAAAAGAAAACCTTGTTAGTCACTAGAGCTTTCTAATAAAGAATTGTAGTCTCCATTGTCTGACCTATATCTCTAGTTCAGAACCCTTTTAAAACAATGAATTCATTATTAACATTAAGAAAGACTAATTTTCTGTTAATCAACTTATCTATTAGCACTGACCACTGCAGCCACAAATCACATTTTTAGGTTAAGAAAAGTAGGCAGGGCAGCAGCAACCTTTAAGCACATATTGTGTTTCAGGAAGGGAAGCACAGTTTAAAGAGAGAACGTCATCCTAGCAACAACTCGCCTCACGACGAAAGGAGCAGTGTCATCCACCCCCCTCAATTCATATGTCATCCCGCAGCTGGGTAGGAAAAACAACACTTACAATGCCTACGAAAAGTCAAATTTGTGAGGGTAAAAAACACCACAAATGTTCAAAAGATGACCTCAGTTACCTGTGATTTCAGCGCACTTAAGGGATATGTATTCAAGAGTCAGAAACTGAATCTGCACAAACAGCTACCAAATAAAGCAGAGACGACAGGAGTCAGAAGGGTTGGAGGAAAAGATGTGTTTGCTGAGAGTCCCATCATCACGATGTTGACAGCATGCGTACAATTTATTTGAGTAACTATGAAGAAAACTGTCAGCACAGCTGGCACTGGATGGGTCAGTAACCAACATATATCAGGATGTCGATCTCTGGCAAGCAAGCAAACAAACAAACAAACAAACAAACAAACAAACATAAAATCCTCTCGACACACAGACATGCTGAACCAATAATGCTCTTCCAGCTGCTGAACGCTGCAGAGGGAGGCACCAAATACCAAAACAGACAGATTATCATCTTAAAACGCTAAAACGCTTATGGCAATCAAAATGCTGCTCCCAGCTGCTCCGGCCAGAGGTGTGTGCGTGTGTGTGTCAAATATCATGTGTTGCACATGATGGCCAGTGTAGAGCATGTGGTGCATGCGTGTCCCCTCATAGCATGGCCACACAGTTGGACGAGAGATTAATGGGCAACACCGCGCACACACCAAGAAGGCCTTTCTGATCTGCTCAGAGACAACAGGGGAGGGGGTGAGGCTGGGTTCAAACCCCCATCCATTAATTCTCCGTATGTATCCAGGAGGAGTGTAGAGAAAGGGGGGGGGGGGGGCAGACAGATGGGAAGGGACTATAAGAAACTGAGGAGGGTGGAGGAAAGTACAAAATGAAAGTGGTCGAGAAAATATAATAATAAAAGATGGAAAACCCAAGGGTGGACTAGCAACCCCCGACCACACACACGCGTTCCGGTTATCATTTTTCATAAATCACTGACTCTTACTCATGCGGTCAGCAGAGAAGAAAAAAAACCACAATCAGCTCTACACACTTACACTTGGCACAAACACATTTTGTGTACTTAGTCTAAATATCCTGGCTTTCATGCGATATGCTCATTGTTATGGGGTTTATATCCTCACTCATTCACAGCAGACAGCCACACACAGTGGTTACGCAAGCAGCGGTAAAATAAGGAGCAGAGGGCCTGTGAGGACAGATGAGCAACAGCAAGATTTACTTTTCATCTCACACCTAGAAAAACATGACAAGAGACAACAGGAGCAGCTCTGAATGCCATGGTTGCCCTGGTAACATGCTAACAATGACAATGCTAACATGTTGATGTTTAGAAAGTACAATGTTTACAGTGTTTGGTTTAAAGCGAAGCTTAAATGTATTGTTAGAACATTAACATTTGCTATTTATAAGTGTATGTATCACAACAATATCACATTATTGATTATCTTTGACTACTTTTACTTATGTTCTATTAAAAAGGAATAAAAGTAGACCACCTGTTGTTCACGTAACAACTGTTGTTCCTGTTGGCCACGTTTGTCATGTGTAATCACTGTTTGAATGACTAGGAAGCATGATGGTGTGTTTAGATGGAAATAGTTACGCATGTTTGCAATGGGCTTTTCAAAATAAAAGCACATCTTGACGTTATTTTTGTAGGTTTTGGCCAATAATGAACAGTCAAGAAGCAACACTGAAGTCATTGATCTTTCTCTGTTAACCACAAATGTCTGTATAACATGTTGGATGTCCATGTTGAGTTATTTAAGTTTAGAACAAAAAGTATGGACCAAAACTCCCATGCCGCTAGTTTGGCTAAAATACCACAAAGAAATGTCTTCATCTCTTCTCTTGTTCTTCAGTTCCCCTCCCCAGAGTTATGGCCTCGCAACTCCACTCCTCATTCCTCCGATCTGGTCGTCTCCACTGTCAACCCTCCACTCCTTACATCTGCCCCTCCCTCCACATACCACTTAAGCCCAGATAACAACCACAACCCACCTATTCGAC
>NC_047513.1:19307743-19385243 GCF_902827115.2 Pseudochaenichthys georgianus | reverse complement strand
ATTTGAGTACAGATTTGGCAAGAAAAAGTGCTTTGTTGTTTCTATTACAAGAGAAATTATCTTTGTTGACAAAGTGCCAAAAGAAGGACACTGATAACCTTTCCAAAAGTAAAGTAACAGCAAGGAGAAAGCTCTCCTCAGAGGGTTGTTGGTTTGGAATCAATAAGAAAAGCTGGCAAAGAAAATAAAAGCTATCTATAAATGGCTTCATTGCTGGGAAGATTACCGTAAGTGCTGGAAGGATGGAAAGAGTCAAGCAGAAGTTCTAACCTAGCTTGCATTCTGAGTCCTTATATTTAGCAGTCATACTCCACTGACGTCCAGAAATGAACTGTCATTGTATGAATGGAAGACAGGCTTGTAGAGGCAGAGAAACATTGGAAACAATAGTCTCCCTTCATCGTGCCTCTTAAAAGGAATAGTTTACCATTTTGTGAAATAAGATCAATTACTTTCTTGATCAGAGTTAGATTGAACATAGAGACTGTCTTGGCGGCCATTGGTTGCCTGGAAACCTCACAGGCAAGAAAATACTCCTTTACACACCTGAACTGCATTACATGTTGTATTGACACCTACATTTTGGAGACTATAGGTAGCAAACAAACGAGATTGATTGATGTTATTAATAAGCTTTAAGATGTTGGTAGAAGGCTAGATATTACCTCCTGTTTACAATACGTATAAGAGCGCTATAAGATGTGCTGGCTGCCCTAAACTTAGCAGACGGACGTGAAAGTCATATCAATCAAAGCAGATATTTATATTTTCAAAAGCATTGAGATCAATTAACACCTTCCTTTATACCAACTGCAACAAAGTAAACTGATTGTCCACAGCATCTCCACATGCCACATGTTGTGCTGTCAGAGAGCCTTTCCATCTGAGGCTGTCAACTGTATTCAGTCACACCTCAACCTAACTGACCCAATAGTCCTTCTCTGTCTCAATGTTCTTTGGATACTCATTCTTCAACTGTAGTATCGTACATTACTCTGTACAAAATGTAAAACCACACTCAGCCTACATTCCTCTGTAAGTTCTACTATGAAATGCTTCATGAAAATATTCAACACACACACACACACACACACACACACACACACACACACACACACACACACACACACACACACACACACACACACACACACACACACACACACACACACACACACACACACACACACACACACACACACACACACACACACACACACACACACACACACACACACACACCATGTGAAAACACACACATTCACACTAACACATACCTAACTATTTAAAGCAGGTGTCAATCAAAATCACAGCAACAGGTAATTTAGCATCGAGCTAATCTGCATCCTCAGCCCTAATCCCCTCAAGAATTTTCTCAGGAAGCAGAAATTTCACTCTGGCTCACATAAAGAGACAGGGAGCAAAGTGAAACCGTGAGCATCTTCATCAATTTAAGATTCTTAACTTTCACAACCTTAATTGTCCAGCTTCCTATTCAAAGATGAACTTAAAATCACGTTTGAAAGAATAGAAAAAAGGGCTTTATAGCCTTGTTGAGTACATATTTATATTGTAATACTCTATGTAAGAAGAATATGTGTTGGAAATTCTATTTTATTCTTGTAGAAGACACTTCCCTGAAACACTTTGAACAAAATGACTCATATTGCACTTTAAACCTGCATTTCAGTGCATTTTTCACATTTAAACTTTTGCAGAATAATAATAATAATAATCCTTATATTTATTATAGCAATGACTCTCAAAGCGCTTTACAAATACACATTACACATACAGATCATACATACATGTAATGGTCATCTACTGTGAACAATACCCACAGGGCAATTCGGGTGAAGTGTCTGCCCCAAGGACACAACGCCTGACGCAGTGGGGCGGGGTTTCACCACGCCCCCTTGATCTGATGATCAAACGCACAGACCACTGTACTCTTGACCTTCAATAAAACCCACTCAGATACCCTCTCTCCCTGTAAAACCATAACTGTGACACATTGGGAATATAAACAGTATCTAAAGTTAAGTGTGCTCATTCATAAGCCCCATTCATATTTGAAGGTATGAATGAATTCCCACACTGACCTCCCAGCAGAGACAGTCCTTTCCTTCTGCAGCCACATCTGCTGCTGGTCACCACCAGTCGACCTCCTGCTCCACATGAAGCGCGGCATTGAATCAGTCAGTCTCTTTACAACCAATTCTGCTATGTTATCCAGTTCAGCATTTAATATGTCCTTCATTCATAATCTTTATCCTACCTACTTCTTTGTATATTCTTCTCTAAACATTTCCTTCGTCTCTGCCTGACAACGTTTGACAACTAAACCAGGATATGTTGGAGAGGCCACATGACTGGAGGGCAGGGAGGTCAAGGCAAAGGGATGTACAAGCACAGCTGACCGTGTGTGTGTTGCCAGAGTGAGAGTGTGAGGTACTGAAAGTGCCGCCTCTTCTCCGGTTACTTCCCCATTTAGGTCGACTCATTGTCCGGACTTCCCCAGAGTTGTAAATGCCTAACTTGAAACCAAGGTGAAATTTCCAAAATGTCCACTCAACCTTAGTTTCTGTTTACAGCCGAGAACATCAAAAAAACACAAAGTGTGTGTGTAGGCTTTAAAAATACACAAGTGTGTCTACTGTATTAAACATTAAAGCTTCTATGTGCCTGTGCAAAGCTGCATTTCATACTGTGGTGTCTTCAGCATGAAGCTGTGCGCTGCCCTGTGGCGCAGCTCCGTGATGGGGCTCCTTTGCTCTGTAATGACAGGTTGTGTGTTGCAGAGCCTTTGCCCTGAGGGTCTCGGAGGACACGTCAGAGGTCTGCAGACTGCAGGTAGGGCCAACAATATCATCTCAATGGTGACCTCAGCACTGGTGTAAGAAGAACTCACATCTTTCACTTACTCGGTTACAAGTCCAGCATTCAAAATCTTACTTTAGTCAAAGTATTGGCATCAAAATATACTTACATTGTCAAAAGTAAAAGTACTTGATGGCTAATTTCAGAATATGTGTATAAATCACTGGATTATGACTATGGATGCATTGTGTTTATCACAGCTGATACCATTACTAGTATTTACTGCTGCTGGGTTCCTTAATCTATAATTATTATGTGTCAATATGTTTATCTATTAGTTCATTATATTGAATTAGCTAATTACCTGAATCTGCACAGCAATTAAAGCTGTCAAATAAATCTAGTGTAGATAAAATAACAACATTGGCTTCCAAAATGTAGTGGAGTAAAAAATATAAAGAAGCTTAACATAAAGATATTGAGGTAAATAAAAATAATCCATAAGTGAAAAAATAAACGTTTTATCCGCCCTTGAGATTCTTATCGGCTCCAAATTGTTGTTTTAATATTCATAAAACAGTAATAGTCTTGTGACCAGCTGCATGATAAGTAGGACTTGATCTCCAAAAGTCCCCCAGGTCAGCCCTCTGTGAAGAGTCATGGGTGGTCTGTTACATTTGATGTAAACAGGATTACCTCATTGTGAGACGCTCCAAACCACAACGTGTAAACCAGCACGCCCAGTGTTGCCCGCAGCATGGATTGTCATGGTAACCACATGTGAATTGTAAAGGAAAGGTCAGAAGTACAGTGAAAGTACCATTTTAGATATAAGCAGCATGTAAACATATGTGACCAAAAAAAACACCTACTGTACAGACAAAATATATATATAATCTGGTTTACAGGATGTATATACCATTAAAAAATCACCTTAAATTCCAAAATGCAATTTATATTTTTCCGTCTTGTTATTCTTCTACTCTGATAGTGAAAACGGAAATAAATTAATATATATTGCATCTGTTGGCAAAAGTAGGTCAGTGCAGCCAACTGTCAGATGCAGAAAGAGGGAGATGTGATGTTATATTCCAGCTCCAGAGGGTCCCCTCAGGTCAGAGCTATTCCCACACAGAGCGTCCACTGACGCACAAACTACAGCGCTGTCGTGTTCTTCATTGTTGTAACACTGACACGACATCTGTGGCCAGACAGTGGAGGTGTGGGTGGGTGGGCTGCCAAGGTGTGCATGTTGAGGATGGAAGACAATGCTCGCGTGTGTGACAGGTTACAGAGGAGTGGGTCAGGGCGTGTGCGTGTGTGTGTGTGTGTGTGTGTGTGTGTGTGTGTGTGTGTGTGTGTGTGTGTGTGGTGTGTGTGTGTGTGTGTGTGTGTGTGTGTGTGTGTGTGTGTGTGTGTGTGTGTGTGTGTGTGTGTGTGTGTGGTGTGTGTGATGGTAGGGTAAGTAGATTAGGTCGGTTTTAGATCATTCTCCAGCAGTGAACTCTCTGTCCACTCAGATATGCACTTCCACCAAATCACATTATCACCCACAACATTTGACAGAAAGTTGACGGACAGGAATGAACATTAATTAAATTACTTCCCAGTCAGACTGCGACACTCCGGGCCAACAACTGCTGCAGGGAGAGTACAATTCATAGCTGAGGTCATGGTAGCAATTTAAAGTCACCATATGATAAACGTAGAGCTAAGTTCACCAATACAAGGGTTTGCACCTGAAAAATGTGTTGAAGAGAAAGATATTGTATGATTAATTGTAAGTGTAAGAAAATTCCACATTGATCTTGCCTTTATAACAGAGAGTAAGGATCCTTTGAACTCTCTTAAGCAATTATTCTGCCCTACCATATAACCAAATCATTCCTCATTACATCTCACCAGTTAAAAATATTATTAAACAACATTTTAAGCAGATATTTTATAGCAGACGCAGGTGCAATTTCTCTTATAATAATAATATTTTCAAACAGCTTTCTCGATTTGTTTTTGTATCTTTTCAGACTAAACCGTCAGATGTTTCTCTATGCCGATAGATCAGCCCCCTCCCCTCAGGTCTCTGTGATCCTGAGCCTCGGTGGGCACTGTGCGGCTCAGAGGAGGATTCAGTTTCCTGTTGGCCTCACAAGGCAAGTTCAGACAAGAGACAGGGAGAAATGGATTTGTGAAATCTGACCTGGCTTCTTGTCTTGCAGCCTACTCCACGAGCTCTAAAGCTCATGTCTCTGTGTGTGTGTGTGTGTGTGTGTGTGTGTGTGTGTGTGTGTGTGTGTGTGTGTGTGTTGTGTGTGTGTGTGTGTGTGTGTGTGTGTGTGTGTGTGTGTGTGTGTGTGTGTGTGTGTGTGTGTGTTCTGTTTCACCCTCTTGGCAAGAGTTGAAAGCTTGTACAGTAGAAGTAAGATAGATTTCATGTCATCAGCGTCACCTCAAAGCTCATATTTGATGTCACATTCTCCCTAAAATTAAATATAATTATGTGGTTGCAATTTAAAATGCTCTGAGTTAACTTCAATTTAATCATATCTGTTTTCTTGAGAATAAGCATTTCATCCTTAGATACAATGAAATGCACCAAATCTGTGTCAAGGCAAAATTAGCTAGGGCCAACAGATTAGTTTAGCTCTGTTTATGTTGACTGTCAACAACCACGTGTTTAAAACTGCAACCATTATCTTTTATATAATCATTTTTTCTTTGTATTGTTGTCTCTTGTTTCTTAGATTTCCAGAGAAATGCTACCAATCTACAACCGTTTCAAGACAAGCTGCTGTTCTGTGGAAATTTATTTTTTATTTATCCAGGAATGTCCCATTGAGATACAAGATCTCTTCTTCCAGGGAGTCCTGACCAACACGGCACACAACAAGTTTCAACATAAAACAAAGGCATTAAACAAAAAAAACATACAATTCAAATATAAATCCAGAAGGCCATTTGTGCAGTGGCAAGAAGCATAATCACATCAGCAATAGCATCAGGTAAAACAGTTACATGTTTCATGAAGGGCTAATCGTAGCATACCTTTAAAAGCATTTACAGTAGGAAGTGCCTCTAGACAAAGTTTTACTTGCAGCGTATTCCATAAAAAGGGAGCATAGTGGGAGAATGCAGCTTTACCAAGCTCTGACTGCATCAAAGGAACATTTAAAAGCATCCCAAATCAGATTAAGTGTTTCATTACAATAAGCCTGCATGTTGTGTCATGTCTTTACATACTCTGCTTATTGGTTCCCTCTTTAAATCTCAGGTGTTGTTTTGCTGAGAACATTAAATAAAAGCCCTTTGGCAAAGAAGCGGAGGCTTAAAGAGCAACTCTACATCAAAGCTTAAACATCATTCAGGTGTCCTGGCCCCTCAAACCATTACATGCATCCCTCCCCTCAGGATTTATCTAATAACTACTATAGTAGTTAAGAAATTATCTTAATCTTTGGAGGGACTTTGGCTGAATGGAGAACCTCCATTAAATCCGAGTGATTGACATGTCATTGTGCCGGAAGGTTTAAAAAAAACAAACAAACAATAGCTGTTGAGCCCAGCGATTAGTGGTTTTCTCAAGTAATTGGTAGTCAGGGAAGGAGTGGTAACGCATCCTATTGCAAAATAAAGAGGACGACACATTCCTGCATCAGAACGGATCACAACTCAACGACAGGGATTCAGTTCAGCTGCAAAGCGACAACAAACAGTACGTTTAAAAGTCAAATCAGACGTCTCAAAGGAAGAGTTATTTCCTATGTGGCACTTGAGTGTAAATGCAATTCAGTGTCCCTTCCTCCTCACATTTGACTGAAGGCAGCTCCTTCATGACTCTAACCTGACCCCGTGAGTCAAACACAGGTTTATTTAGACACCAAACAGTAAGGCTTCATTCCAACCAGGACACCATTACTCACATACTCAACTATATTTGTACTGCCATTAAAGCACTTCTACTGCGGTTTTCCTTCGGGACACACTACTCTCTTGTACCTTACGTTTGCAGCCTGCCTGCTGCTGTGCTAACAACCACATGAGTACTGTAGCACCGCAAAATCAAGCCGTTTGAATTACTCCTAAGGAGGAAGAAGGAGTTAAAGAGGCCATTGTGTTTATTTTGGTCTCAATGAAGCTGCTGTGCACTTTCACTGATATCCTTTTGTCATTCAGTGAAGCCATTTTACTTGCAAAATATGTGCTGGGCATGTGTGTGATAACAAGGGAAGAAAGCAGCGTTGTGTTTGTGTTAATGTGTGTGTAGAACCACTTTAGGCAGTGGCTGTAGTTTCTATATGATCTGAATGGCCCTGTGGTCCTGAGTCCTGGATGGATATCCTCGTGGATTCATCTTCTTATTATAGACACACACATTTCCAAACATTTGGACTACCTATGTTGTAAATGTATTATCTTTTCAATTTACACACGGTTTCTCCCATTTTTCCCTTTAAACTGGGTTTTCTCCGGAAGTTTTTCCTTGTACGATGTGAGGGTCTAAGGACAGAGGGTGTCGTATTGTCATACTGATATTCTGTACAAACTGTGAAGTCCACTGAGACAAATGTAACATTTGTGATATTGGGCTATATAAATAAACATTGATTGATTGATTGATTGATTGATTGATTGATTGATTGATTGATTGATTGATTGATTGGTTGGTTGATTGGTTGATTGATTGATTGAACGGAACCGTTCAGTTTGGGCGAGTGTTTGGTGATTTTGCAGGGGCTCTTCAGGGATGACAAGCAGAGACTTTGTTTTTTAGTACCATCCCATCGTCATCCCAGCATGTAACATTTCAAGTTGGATGTTATTTATAGCTGCTTGTTCCAATCGTTGTTATCTCAGCTATGGAGGTTATGTATTTGGTCCCGTTTGTTTTCCATTTTGTCTCCAGGATTACAGAATTAATACTGGCTCGATTTTCATGAAACTCAGTTGAAGGGTGGTGCACAGGCCGAGGAAGAACCCAGTACATTTTGGTGCGAATCAACACGGTTGTTTTTTTTCACCTATGGAAACTTTGAGTGTCCTTCTAGTTTTAATTTGTATTCTGGGTAAACTACCCCTATAATCCAGTCTCAAATCACCCTCCCTCTTTACTGACTACCTTAGTAAACACAGTGGTGAAATGTGTATATGTATGTGGGAACCATTATTTCTAAATACAGAGGGCACTACTGGGTCAACATGTGCTCCAAATGTTTCTGCAAAGTAACTGCTTTTTGCTTTGACTAAAAGAGGGAGCGCTGTCAGAGGCCAGACTGAAGCTGAAACACATTGTTCCCACTGAGCAAAGCTAACCAAGGCTGTTTGCTAATTCATAGGACATGAACTGGACTCACTGAGTGTGAGTGAAGAGGAGAGGCAGGGAAAGGGAGAGAGAAATTTGCTTGTGGCTGTGTTACTGCTTTGTTAACGCTCTGACATCTCCACTGCCGGGCTAAAAGTAGTGCTCCTTTAGTCATAATTCAGTGTGCAGAACAGCAGCTGTAGAAAGACAAGCTAGTCTAACAATGCTTCATACAACCCTATTGTCTCTGGGAGTGCAGAGATGAAAGCAAATACATCTTAAACTCTCTTTATATTAAAGTAACTCTGAGGCAACTTTTAGTTATATTCATACAAAGTGTGATGTCTGTAACATTCTTTATGGCCTACAAAAATATGCAACAATTAGAAAGCCCAAAAATAATAATAAATCAAATTTCCAACCGGAGTATTAATCTGGCGACCCCTTTGGATTCATTTTGGTAACCCATTGTTTAATTCAGATCCCTATGTTGGGCACACCATTGCAAAATCTAATATTCTACACTTTAAGCGGAGTTCATTCAACACTGAATTCAAATTGCATGGGTAGAAAAGCTCAAAGATTTTAGGCCCACTACTAATGATGAAACTAATGGTTTACAAAGAAAGATAGGCCAGTAGTACATTTGCATTAATCACCAAAAAGGAATGAAGTGCTTGAATATTCAACACAAAACACACAGTATAATTTACATCACTAACACAAAGAGCTAATTAGAGAAGAAAATATAATAATATCTATATTCTGCAACCTTCAGCTGAGTCTGTGAACAAACACGCTGATGCCTGCATCCTGCTGCTGGCTAACCTCCACACGAATCTCTGCGCTGTGATTGGACGGATTGTTGGGGAGAATCATCTGGCTGCGTACCTCTTGGCTGTATTGTTCAAAGGGAACGTCACATTACCAGCGGTGTGTCTCAGTCAGAAGTGGGTCAGTGGAGGCATTAACATTACACACCAAATGATGCAATATGTGGGAATATCCTCCACTCACTGTCCACTCCTCATCAGGGCTGAGGCTGCAGAGCACTTAGAGCTTAAATATGTCCTACAATGTGCACAATGCAAGCTGTTGGTCTGCAATTAAACACTTTTATAAGCAGTTTAAAAGACAATACATGCTCAGACTACTTGTGGAATGATGTGCATGTTTGTGTGTCTGTGTGTTTTTCCAACACAGTGTGTATTCAAGAAGTGGACGCCCATTGGTTGGTGGAATACAATTTTGATGCTTCAAATTTGGCATTTTGGCAATTTTGTTTTTTGCAACTAGTAGTGGCACGAGAGAAGGAGCAAAATACACTTGAAGACCGAAAATACATTTTTTGACACACAAATGGTACAGGAATTACCTTTCATGAACTGAAAACTAGCTGTCAAAGAGTTCAAGTTAAAACAGAAAAAAATACAGAGGGCACCCCGAACAGGAAACCACGTTGGCGCGACCTGTCAATCACAGGGTCGCCCTGCTTCCTCTATTTGACTGTAGATGGGACCACAATTCACATCATACTGTATTGAAATAAACTTGAAAGTAGCTTTTAAGATCATAACCTCACCAGGAAAAAGTTAATAAATGAAGTGGGAGGAGTGGGATTTTCTTATAACTCCGATACAACCAGACTTCTTTTTTGTAACCAGTGCAGTCCCCCCCCCCCCTCCTCTTCGCTTCACTTTCAGACACGATGGTTGCTGCTTGGTTACAACGTGGTGGAGGAGACCCGATAAAGTTACATTTAGGGGACATTTGCAGCCACTGTTAAAACACTATAAAATCTATGACTCTGAATCGCTGTAGGGGAAAGGTGAAAAAAAGACCCCTGGTTCTGCTGCATAAATTATTCAACTCATCAGTCCAACTATGTTATAAAAGGTCAATGCTTAATTGTTAGACTCATACACAAGCAACATAATGTATGATAGAGTGACATGATACTGTAAATACTGGGCTAAGGAAGCATCATTATCCATAATGCTTTCGTCACAATCCCGAGGGATCATTTTTAATGGCTGCAGAAACATTGAACACCAGTCAATTAATATATAACCTGACAGTATTGTTTTACCTCTGAATGATCATCAGCCTGCTGGAACTCATCACTCTTACAGGATGAAAGGTTGTCATTACAGCTGGTTTAAAAATAAAACACAGTGCATTTTGAAAAGATTTTCTTGTGGTGCATAATGCTTGCTTAAAACATCTGCCTGTTATACAAGAACGCCCACACTACAGATGGCATGGCTGCTTTCAGCTTTCTAAAAAGGGTAAAAGTTGAAAAATCGATGAACAAACCCGCGCACAGAGCTCCTGATACTGGAGACAGGAAGCATTACGTTATCATTATTAAATGACATCTTACCTTGACTTATTATGACAATCATTGCAACTACTGAACATGGCTTCAACTAGTGGCATGCTGGAGAAATCAATATTTGTTGGTAACCTTTTAGCATCAGAGCGTATCAGAGCCTGCTTCACCAGGCAGCAAACAGCCCCACCTACGCAGCTGAAGAGATCCCTGTGGGCCACACTTCAAGAATCACTTTGCCCTCTTAACCTCCAACTCTACCACAAGTCACAAACCAACCAGTCTGACCTTGCTGCGATCCTCCACCAGGCGTCCCCACCTGTACTCACGCCTGCTTCAACACTTTCCAAACTGACCCTTGGCCAGCCTTACCTTCCTGGAAGAAGACATCCTCCGCTTCTCCGTGCATCATCTCATCCAGGTCATCCTCCGCAATCTCGGTCATAGCCATCACTATTCCTCTCGTTCTTCTCCCCCTCGGTTGACTAATCGGAGCTTCAGATAGGGTGACTGGGCTGTAAAATTGAATCAACGCCGGCTTGGCCTCTTCGCTTCAGGCGACAGTCCGATCACCAGCAGGCTCCTCGCTCCAGAAGCAGAGGAGTGGGACTGAGCTGAGATTCAGCTTTCGGCACGAGGATATGTGTGTGTGAGTGCAAGGTGAAGAGCGTGTGTGTGTGTGTGTGTGTGTGTGTGTGTGTGTGTGTGTGTGTGTGTGTGTGTGTGTGTGTGTGTGTGTGTGTGTGTGTGTGTGTGTGTGTGTGTGTGTGAGAGAGAGAGGACTCCCAGCGACCTTCATTAAGTTTCAGCAACAGTGCTGATTTCATAATATCCTGTGCAAAGCTGAAGTGAGAGTGTGCGGTTTGGAGAGCACTTGTATGAGTAAGTGTGCGCATGTGTGTGTATGAGGGAGGGTCAGTGTTGTGTGCATGTGTGTGTCCATATGCACAGTATGGTGCTCTACAGTGAGTCAGCTTGAGTGGCTGGTGATAAACAGGAATAATTAGATGATGTATTTAGACACAGCGAGGACATGCAGAAAGGGTGTGAACATGTGTGTTTCTGTGTGTATGTGACATGGCGTGTGAGCTCGACATGTCATTCCTTCACAGCTCACTAGGAATCATGGGACCACACTGATTTCTCCCTCTATTTTCTCCCTTGGCCCACATCAGGGGGCCTCAGGGGGCCGCAGCAGAGCTGATAACGTCTGCTGTCGTCTGCTGCTGCTGAAAGGCTCCATGGTGCCGCTCAGGATGCAGCGCATACACATACACACACACACACACACACACACACACACACACACACACACACACACACACACACACACACACACACACACACACACACACACACTGAAGGAGACAGATTAAGACAGTGCAAGGTTCTCTTAAATTCAGTTTTTTCATTTGGACTTCAGCATTGACAAGTTTGAACAACTCTGCAAGTTGTTTAAAAACTCTTCAAACCAACTGGAATGACAAATAGAGTAGCTTTTAACCGGTTTCTCTAGCAAAGATGGTCTCCAGAAATAACATAATGTCCTTATCGTTTTGTTTGATACATCTGGGCAGCCAAAGCAAACTTGTGAACCAAACTAACTCCAAACTCTTGTCACATGTAATGACAAACTTTCCAGCCTGTTATGGGCAGAGCGCTCTGCCTTTTAAATAGCTTTTATCCATCTTTTCAAGAGGTGTGCACCGAGCCCAGGAGGCCCCTTACCAGTGCTGCTTAAGAATTTCATGTCAAGGCCCAGATTACTGTGAGCATGAAGTCTCGTCTCTTTTTCACCTTCGATTTATTTTAAGATGAAAATAACTTTTTTTTTAAATGCAGCCATACATAATTTTGTCAACGTGCCTCCATCTCCCTTCACTGAGCTGCTCTCTGACTCACACACCAATTATACAAAGCAATTCTCAACCCAAATAGAAACTAGGCCTAAAGTCAAGTCATTATCACTTTTCCTTCAGACTTCCTCTCCCCTGCCACCGCTTCGCTTTAAGGCCGAAGCTCGAGGGAACGAACCTGAAGACAAACCCAATTTTCACAAAGGCTAGTCCAGACAGTTCAGAAACATCACACCGAGCAGGAGATGGGATGAGAGGTCTGAATACATACAGTATGAGGGGCATGTGGCTGAAAGTAGCTCTCTGTAACTTTTTGCATTATAATTCAATACAATAATACTTCATTGTCAGATCAAGTCTGAAATTGTTCCTCCATCACAGCAGCTCCATGTTGGAGGAGCTCGGATCATAAGAATTGAATTGCCATTTCTACACTGTAGCTTATGCGCATATGACAATAAAACCTATGAATCTTGAATTTTAATTTGCAATATCAGCAAAGACAACTATTGAGACCTTGAGACCCTGTATCTCTGATTTGATTGTAACAATTCATATTTGCTGTTCAGGACATGGTTTGGGTTAGACACCAGCCAGCCTCAATGTGTTGTTATGGCAGGTTGATCCATAGAGTTTGTCAAAAGGTTGACCAACTAAAGGATTTAAGAAATATTATATAGGAGTGTGTGTTCAGAGACCGTGTGTGCACGTGTTTGCTGGTTGTTCAGCATTTAAGTTTTTAATAAGGAAGTGACATTAACGGTCACTGCTGAGCTGACAGTACTTTTGGTCACCAGGGAGGAGACACTGTTAAAAGCTTCCTAAATTAGACTTTTGCAAAAGTTATTCAGATGATTTGAAAGATTTTCAAATCCATTCTTTTTTTTGTTTGAACATGTATGTATTGTATGACAATTAGGTTTTACAGAGGGAGAATAATGCAAACAAACATTTTTTCTGGTTTGTAGAACTATTTTATTGGTTTTAAGTCCTCCTATATGTTGCATTGCTGGAGGAGCCTTGGACTTACATTTTTCATTGCCATATCTACACTTACTGTGCACATGACAATAACGCCTTGAATTATGAATCGAAATAGGGAATTGAAACACACACAGACGTACTTTTGGACTGGGTGGGACACAGCAGTTTCAGAACATCCTGCTAATCAAAGCGAAGGAGCAGCCATTCCCAACAGCGGAATTGGACATTACAGAAATGATGATGAAATTAACTATAACTATATACAATATGGGGAATCACCGGTCATGCAAGCAAGTAAACAGAAAACACCCTCACATACTGACACTGACGCATGCAAAGCAGAGCCCACTGTCTCATGCAGATACGTCCCACTCCCATCTGTTCACTGATATAATCATCACGTGTTCTGGTGACTGTATCCGGCTTTACAGTATGTGCAAAACACTTCTAAGATTAAACCAAGGGTTATTCAGAGTAAACAATGGCGCATGCAATTATAAAAATCCGAGCATTGAGACATTTCAACAACTTATTTTCTCTCTCTCAGCAGCATCTCCGACTACTTTACAGGCAGCAGTGGCAGAAAACGGGGTAACGTCTGGGCTGAATTTGCCTTGCTGCATTTCAATGACTGGATACATTGTTGTCAAAAGGAGAGAAAACCCCCTGCTTTGGGAAACGCAAACGCATGCTGCTGGGATGCAAACACACACGTCCATATAATAATCATCAACAATGCTACCAGAATGCTACCAGAATGCCACACACACACACACACACACACACACACACACACACACACACACACACACACACACACACACACACACACACACACACACACACACACACACCACACACACACACACACACACACACACACACACACACACACACACACACACACACACACCACACACACACCACACACACACACCACACACACACACACACACAAAAAACTCCGCCATTGCAAAGAGAAGCACACTCATGCGGCTTTCACACCAGCGCTTTTCAGTTTCTAGCTCCGAGCGGGAGCTTTTCTGCTTCAGCTCCGGTTTCCCTTTTCAGCTCCCGCTCTGTGCACACCGCCCACTGGCGCCCCAGAGCTGCGTCATGACGTCACCGTTTACATCGCTGATTTGCCATCCAACGGCAGCCATTACGGCGCTCACAACAACAACTGCGTCGGGTCGATGATCGTGTTGCTTTTAATCACACGAAGCCAGAATAAATTGAATAACGACTTCTCCAACCTTATACTTTTCTCCAGAGTGCCGTGGTTCATTGTTTATTAATGTGTTTCTGCAGCATTTACCGACCGCTGCAGTGCTGCTCTTCCACGGAGTGTATTCTCCCGTTAGCTCCCGGTTAGCTCACACTGCAGCGGCCGCTCTAAAGTATTCACTGTCCGACTCACACAAGCAGCTGATGCATATCCCCAGTTCCCCTTAGCCTAAGTGAATGTGTGTCAGTCTGAATTGACACTGTTTGGTATCACAACGCTGTTATGAAAGTTTCTCTGGTATAAAACGGGTGATGTTAGCATAGCAACCGAAGCTAAACTGACTACTTGCATCCGATAGCTGCAATAATACAAAACAACACGTCTGCCTCTCTCCACAATGATCGATAACTGTGAACGGATGGTCAAAGTAAGGCACAAATAAACAGAATCACACGAAGCCTGGTTAGTGTTGCCTGACTTTATAAAGTGTGTTTATAGGCACTACTGCTTGTAGGCAGGCATGACAGTCGACCCATGGGAGGTGGGTTTAGTTTCCTGCACGCCTCGACGTAAGAGAGACGTAAGCGACGTCACCTCTTAGCTCCAAAGCTCTTGCCTCTGGACCGACAATTTTTTGGAGCTGGAAATGAAGCGGATTCCGGAGCTAAGAGCCGGCGCAGCTCCGGTGTGAACTGGAAAACCCGGCGCTTTTCAGGCTCTAGCTCCGAGCCGGAGCTGAAAAGGCGCTGGTGTAAAAGGGGCAACAGACCCGCTGCGTACATTGGTGTTGTTTGAATGGGGTCAAACAATGGAGCTCTTTGGCATCTGAATCGCGCAGATGATGTTCCCAGGAGGCTGAATAGGCGGCTTCAGCCTCCTACACACTCTCTCCTCTGGCCCTGATAATATGCATCAGTGTGCCGCCTGTTACTGTGTACGGAAATATCCGTTATAAGCATGGAAGCAGCAACTCATTAGCATCCAGGCTAACTTTATGTTGCTAGCTCATTTGCAAGCATTCATCCTCTTGCATATGTTTGCTATCTGTTGCACTTGAGGTCACTGAGTCGATGTGCTGTGTTTTTATTTTGTGTAAATATTAAACTAAACTTGTTAAGTTGAGTAAATTGTTTGTTTTTAATTACAGACTTAATTTTTTTTAAGTGCACTGCAGTTTTTCAAAGTGTCATTTCAAGATAAAGCATAATACTTGCGGATACAATAACAACAAATAAACTATGTGTAAAGCACACCTGTCTATACAGAGCAACAGCATATGAATATTGATTACTTGTTTGCATTTGTTTATAGATTATCAGACAAAGAAACTAAAAATGTAATGTCAAAGTGAAAACACTTATTTTCAACATGGCCCCCAGACAAAGAACACACATTAATTCACAACATTACAAACTAGACTATAACCACCCTAAAAAAGCCCTTCCACACAACTTAGGTTGAATAAAAAATAGCTACAAATAGCAATTGCCTTTCCTGTAGAATTTAAAGACTTGGTTTGAGGCGCCTTTATAACAAGAAACAATGAAACTATAACAATCACAAGTGTGAATGAAGAGTGGAAAATACAGCTGTCACACAACAGGATATTGTTGCAACACAAAAGCCAATTCACAAATCCTGTGAAAACTGGATTTTAAAGTACATGGAAGTTGAGTAAAAGTATGTTGTAACTGCCAGACAACTCAGAAACATCAAGAGAGGGGAGGAAGTGGGGAAGTTTAAGGAGATAGAAAAACTGCTACTGGGACTTTGTGACTTCATCTGTCAAACCATGAAAGAAATGTATGAGACTACGGTTAAAAAAGGCCAGAAACATAATGTCCTTTTTGGAGGATACTGCAAATCCTCTACTTCATACAGACACATGTGAGTTAGAGTCAGAGGAGATGAAGGAAACAACAAATCTGACTTGTTAAAAAAGAGAGACCTCTTCTCTCATCTCTTTCGCTCCCTCACTACAGCCTTTGCCTTTTTTCCTCTCCCTCTATGACAAAATGGGATGATTGTGAAAGGGCGCCTGGTAACCCTGGTTACAATAATGAGGGCATGGTGTGGTAAATCCAATTTGCCATGGCACTCATTTGAGGTAAGAGTTAGCGTGCGACAAGCTGGGGTTCCATGTGCCTGATGGAGGATGACCATAATGAACCATAGTGGAGCCCATCTTGCACATAATCAAACACACATATTCTCTAGGTCAATAAAAACTCATCTGACTGAAAGACATAATAACAAATTGGAAATTACACAATGGATTTAGATACTACTTACAAAGTCAAAAGTCAAAGTGCATGGCAATCATCACACCAAAGATGCAGGTAAAACATAAATTAATCAAATCTTAGACCGGAGAATGCGTATAATGAAAACAACTGAGAGCTTTAAATCACAAAGTACAATCAGTGTGAAGTCAGTGCCAACAAGAGAGCATCAGAATGTATGCACTTGCTAATGAGTCCTGAATTAAAAACTGTTTTGATTTAAGCTTCAAAGTTTCTTAGCAGTATCCACTGATATTATTCAGACAAACACCACCTGCACAAACAGCCTGTTTGAATACACTGCCCGTTAGTGTGCCGTAAGAAGCACGGTGAGATGAAAGGAAAACAGCCAGAGTTATGTTAATTAAATCAGGAATAAGTGGTGGTTATACCTACTGTAAGCATACTGATATCGTTTCATCTTTATATGGTCGTATGTCCGGACTCTGCGGTACATTATGATCAAGAACAATCCCAGCAGACGCCTTCCTGTCAATGTGAAGCCTCCAACTCCTTTTGAGCTGTCACCACTTTCTATTTCTGTGCCCTCTCTCTCTGTCAGAGGAGATGTTATACGCTATTGTACTTTCTCTTTTTCTGTTCCACAATTGGATCCTTTTCTCTCTCGCTCATTCATTTGCCTTTCTGTCTCCGTCCCAGAGTGCACAGAGGGCATCAGACAATGGCAGCAACACAGCCGCTTCAGCCAGCTGTGCAGACTGGCACCACAGAGACGGCCGTGCCCATGTTGTGGCCTGCGGGCTACACCTGGAGGGAAGAGATAACGGACAGCTGAAGCAATCGACCACATGCAGCAGCCGGCTGTGTCTGACCCTCAGTATCAAATAAAAATGGATTTACAAGACAATCCGGAAGATCATCTCTGGAAAACGACTACCGCTAAGTGCATTTTAATTTTAGATCCGGCATTGATGGGATGGATTTGTTGATACAGGAAGTGATATTGTCTAAACACCAACCCTGAAGCTATGCAATGGGCCTGTGCAGCAGTGACATAGACTGTATATGCATTACAAGTGACATTTAATGACTGAGTTTAATTTCTCCTACTGTTCAGATAATTGTGCTTTATGTGCTCTTAAGTAAGTTGTACACATTAGCCCTTCATGCTAATTACCTTAACATTTCAGCACTGACGAGCTCATCATTCATTTAAAGGTTGCATAAGAGGCGTGTGGCGCAGTGGATAGAGCGTTGGTGTTCGGATCAGGGTAGCACAGGTTCAAACCCCACTGCAGTCAGCATGTCGTTGTGTCCCTGGGCAAGAGACTTCACCCCAAATTGCTCCTGTGGGGATTGCCCACAGTATTGAATATGTAAGTCACTTTGGATAAAAGCGTCTAACATGTAATAAGAAGCTGGTCCTGGATGATTTTAGAGTTTAGCTTAATGTTAGTTACTCTTTCCAATAGATTTTGGTAATTTCTCACTCTAGATGCAATGTAAACTACCTGGGGTTTGCCAAACACATCATCATAAATGAGTTTTTTGTTGTTGTTTAGTATGATGTCATGTATCTAGCTAGCCTTCAAGTTCTTATTAACGACCACTTTTATCCTACTCTCACCTCAAAGAAGAAAGCTGTCGTTAAAGGTCAGCAACAAAAAGTGATTTCAAACATGCAATTTAACTACAGCAACAGTAACAGCAACTCAGAGATCATCAAGGAACACTCCTGCTATCAAAATATGTTTTTATGACTGAGCAAAGTTCTTCTGTCTGTTAACATTTCTCCACAGGCCCAACTAGTTCATACGATATTTCATAATTTGTAACTATTTTCGACCATGTTCCTGTTGAGGAGATCCAGAAGCCAGATGAGGAAGGAGGGGTACAGCAGGGTGGGGCAATAACTCTGAAACCACAGTTTCCTCTCCCACGCCTCCCAGCCCATCACCGCATCCTCCAAAAAATGCTAAAGCCAACACCTGCTACCGGCTACAAGGGGAAGTCAACTTTCAAAACACATGCACCTAATGCAATGTCCTCTGGGTGGGCAGTTTCCCCAGACATTAGGACCTTCACTGATATTGTGGGAGCTGCTAAACTTGTGGCATATCGCACTATATGGTCAACAGGTATGTAAGTTACACAATCACAATAAAACATCTGGATTCAAGCGATAGAATGAGCAGACAGAGGGTGGATGCATTTATACATTCAAACTAATTCTTCTAAGTCAACAGGAAGGAAGAATATCACAAGAGTTTCTGAGAAGCAGGGCGGGGACGTGGAAAGAAGGTTGGGTAATAGAGTGTAAAATAACATTAGGAGCCTCTTGCAGCTGTATTTCTCAGAGAGTGCACAGTGGCCATTAAGTGTGTCACAGAAAGGAAGTGGGTGGAGGAGTTCTTCAGAGAGGGAGGATGACAGAACTGGTCACTGAAACTAAGTGTTGCACACATGTACAGAGCCCTTTCTGCCCCGATGGTCAGAGGAGCAGGGGCATTGGGAGTTGGGCTGGAAACTGTGGTGACAGCTCATCATCCAACAAAAACACATAACTATGTGTGTGTATGTGAGTTTTTTCCCAGTGTCTGGCATTGCATCAAGTCATTTCAGAATAATTACATCTGCCATGAATACACATCTGACCTTCTCACTGTAGTATGAGAATGCACCAGTTACAGCAATCTTACGTGACCTACATACATCTGCATGTTGTCAACAACACCAGCCAATGCAGGTTTTTCTAAAATTACATGCAAATCCTTTGATTAAATAATGCTGCATCACACTCACATAAAAACATATATAGGTTAAAGGTGCCTTGGTTTGTAACTAAGGCTTGATATAATTTATGTTCAACTGGTAGGGATTTAAAACAAAAAACAAAAACATGCTTATATGCGAGATAGATATAAGCATGTTGTTTGTCTACAAAAGGCATTATTCTATTGAAAAGGGGAACGTCAATAATGTAGTATTACATACGTGCAATACTTTTAGGATGTTGCAGACCCTGACCAATCAGCCCAAAGTAAGGTTCAAGCTCTGAGGAAAAACTCTTGATCCTACTTTTCCCATAATGCAATAGCTTCATTTTGTTTAACCCTCCCTGTCTGGTAAATGCTCACGTCTTTTAAACACAATGCCATTTGTTTATAATGCAGGCTTTCTTTTAGACAATTTAAGTATTTTAAATCAAGCTTACATTTGTGACCCTTTGACATCTTAAGGTTTATGTTGTCAGTTTTTCCACTGCATTACTGTAACTGTTTATGGAGGTTGAGTCCTACTTCCTTTCAACAAGTAAACAACTAAATAAACCAAACTGCTCAAATGCATACACAAAGCACTTAAATAAAATACTGTTTTGAGTGACTATGGACATGATTGAAATTAAAATATTTTTGAATCAATCATAAGTAAACAAGAGTAATCTGCCTAAGAATACAATGCCAGCTTTCAGTATCTGACAAACCATGAGACACGATGCTAATGACAGTTTGTTCATACTGAAAAATCCTACGGTTTGACACCATTCCACGTCATTGGAGAGTCGAATCAAGTCCTTCTTTCCGGTTCATCAGCATGTGAATGTTTCTTCTCAATGGTGAAGCCAGCATGGGTTTAACTAAGGCCAGCAGCTTACACACAAACACACACGAATATGTTCGTCTGGCATCCTTCTGAGGGGACTGGACACTCAATAAAGCCACATCCTGGCCACCATGAAAACCCAGGAGTTCTACTGAGAAGCACAAAGAAGAAACTGGCAGCCCGGTCCAAACCCACTGAGAACCATGAGCTCATGAGCGAGGGTTGCCATATTCTCAGAGGAAGCCAAATCTGCAGCTCCGGCCTTGAGACGCTTTTGATCAGACAGCCTGATGCCATTCAGCAAGACCTTCTCAATTGTGTCCTTATGAATTGAGCGAAACAGTGAGAGGGTGGGAGGCGATTTGGTTTGTGTTTTGGTGTCTGATAGCAACATGTGATGGTTTGGCAAGTACACAATTAATCCAAATACCAGTATGTGGACACACATTGAGGGGAAAGCGCCAACAGATGGAGAAAATAACGAGGACACTAGGTCAAGTTCTTTTATGTGATCAAAATGTGACATGGAACTTTGTTATCCTGCTACGCTTCAAATCAACATCATGTTTTGTTTTTAGTAGCGGCCCAAGTATATGGTCCTGCTGCAGTGGGATATTAAAAGAAACGCCTCCATGAAAAATGACCAAAAGCTCCTCATCTGAGTTCATCCTGGCGATTCTTTCAGCCTTTTCCTAAGATTGACAGAGCTGCGTGTGTTCCATTATGAAGCACTTTCAAAGTGTTTTCTTTCAAACCTTTCACCTTGTGAATCATCATGAACAAGGTGTATGAAACACAACAGCCTACATTTTTCTTTAAAGACCTCTGGACTGTAAAGGCAACAACATCAACAAGATCTGTTGATTGCATTTGCTCATTCCATTAAACAGAGGTCAGAGGTCAGGCTCGGCTGCAGTGCAGGCCAAGGCTAGCTTGTATTCAGTGCTTGTTGTGCTATTTCTAAACTCTTTCTAAAAGCATTAAGTGAATCTCCTAAAACCTGTTTTGATTGTTTATTTGCACATTAAAAAAATGCCGTTGCAAAGCTAACACTAAGTTAGCAACTAGCTTGCGAAACAGAGGAGGCTTCATAAGACATTTCCCTCAGAAGTTGAAAATAGTTTCAAAAGCTAAAGCAGATATAAATACATACAACACGTGCCCTTCTTCAGGGATATTATGTTGTACTCTTCTGTCTCACTCTCACCTTGTCTCTCTTTTTCCATTAGCTGCTCTCTCGGTGTTCACAAGCAGCCCACGCAGCAGCCCTGCTTGTTGACTTTATTGTGTGAAATTACAGAGAAAGGGCAAACACTGATCCACTCTCACATGCGCCCCGAAAGCTTGTACATGTAATTAATTTCAGGCAGATATAGGGATGGTGAAACATGAGGACAATATGTGGGGAGCGAGAGAGCGAGAAATTAGGGGAAGAAAGTGTTAGTGTGCAGCAAGAGAGACGGGGAGAATCATTTGCAGCTCCAGCTGACAACTGGAAAATTAGCCGAGGCAATATGTAATCTCCTCTGATGTAGTTTTAGCTCCCAACGCCACCTCCTGCATCGGTGGCAGCGGAGGCTACAGTGGAGAGTGAGGAGGAGGAGGCGCGTTGCTATGGAGTGGGAAGATTTTCAGAGTGAGCACCATTACAAATCTGGTTTGAGAGGAGAGGCAGGGGGATAATGAAGATCAGGAGAAGAGAGGCAGGTCGCAGGGCACAAGGACATTAAGTGAGGAGAGAGATGAGAAAGAAAGCAATAAAGCAAATGCATCAAGGGCAGAGGTGAGGGACAGAGAGTTGAGGGGAGGAGAGAGGGGGAGACGACAACAAAATAAAGGAGAAGATGGATGTGCAGGCAGGGTAAAGGCACAGAATGAGACAATCTGGTAAAGTGTTGCATTTTATACACCTCCATTAAAGCTTAAGTATAAAAAAATGGCTTGACAGGTAATTAACCAGCGAGTGGATCTGTGCATCACGCGAGGAGAGAGCGACCGTTCCAGCCTCTGCATTATTCATAAAACCAGTCAGATGATCCTTTGAGGAGCACTTTGCCCCGAGCGTGGTGCCGAAACAGGAAGAATAAAGTGCAATCTTCAGAGGAGGAAGAGGGCCGTATTCATCACATTGCACACACTACAGCATTGTTGGGTGGAGAACAAGTGAATTCTTCTGTGTTGCTTCACTTCCCTCTGAGCTGAGGAACAGACCGTACTGTGCGGTGAAGCCAGATGAAGGCAGTATTCAGCGTCAGTTATTACTTAATCAAAGTGTGGACGCCCTCTACTGGAGGCCACTGGGAACACAGGGTTTGGGATAAAGACCGACAACAATGATCTTGTGTTCTACATTTTAAGATAGGACATTTGTAAGGGAAAAAAAATAATTCATACTGTAAAGATTGTATGCAAAATACCTAAACAGATCCCCGTCATGCAATAGAAGAGTACGTCTCAAGTAGTGAAGTGTTTGTTTGTCTGTTGCCTTTAAAAGAATACAAATGTCTCATGTGCATAAGACTTTAAACCAAATTTAAGTCGTCATCTCTTTTGTGTTTGTCCTAGCGTTTCCTATAAAATATTAAGTGTGTGTTTCTTTGTGCAGAAGTGCTAAACAAATATTAAATTCAATCCAATATACATCCAAGGCCTCCACTTTGTTGTGGCCACTTTCGAAAACCCTTCAACCTCGACTCTCTTATAAATAAACACTGAGATAATCAGCAGTGGACAAAGCTACTCAAAGACTTCTGAGGAAATAATCAATAACTTTCAACCTCAGTGCTTCCTCTTCTGAGCATTGGCTTCCAAGCAATGCTGCTGCTGACAGTCAGATTAAAAAGGCAGGAGGAAGCATGTCTACCAGACAAACTGTAAGATAATCAATAAGATTAGCACACAACAGTCTGGCAAAGTAAGAAGAAATCTGCATCTCAGAGATTTCTTACATATTTAATAGTGCCTTTAATATTTTTGTTTCAGGTTTGGGTAAAGTGTTTAATGATTAGTTTGGTAGCATTCAAAGTGCATATTTCTTTGTATCTGCTGCCATAGAAAGTGATCTTTTATCATTATTAAAGGGAATGCCTTAAATAAGCCTAGAGGGTCTGCCTCTTCGTGCGTTGTATATCATTTGTTATCTTAATGGATTTAAAATGTTGCATAAAAGAAAACTTCAAGGGCCGTGAGTCAGTAGAGCTGGCAGCCCATGTGATTGGGCTCAGGTTTGAATCCGGCCTCAGACATATTTGCCACGACATTCCCTCCGTCTCCCCCTTGCAACAATGTCACTCAAATAAAGGCCCTGATGGCCCAACAAAAATACTTCAATAAAAGAACAGACATTGGCTCAAGTAACCAGATACTACAGAACACATCCTGATTATACTTGTTGTCGTCTCTGACAAAGGGTCCAGATGTCACTATAGAACTATCCCAGTTGATAAATTACATTTTGACAATTGTTATTTAATAAAATAATGTTTCAACATGCAAATTCTTCAGGCACAGATAGATAATGGTAGTAAAATAACCTAAATGTGTATTTTGAATGTTTTAATTTCACTTATGTAAAAGAAAACGTTACACCAACCCTTGAATTGTGCACACAAATTATTTTGTGGCTCTATTATTTATATTCTCATCTATTTTGTACATTATTTTCTATTACAATTATTTTCACATATATAAACGATTGCTTTCCTCCTTCCTGTGTGTGCGGTTGACCCACCTCTTAGCGGGTAATGACTTTCCATGACATCCAGACAAATAGTGTTTAACACACAACCTGCCTTCTCAAAAGCATCAGCAGAGCCAGTCCTCTCCCCGTCACACACACACACACACACACACACACACACACACACACACACACACACACACACACACACACACACACACACACACACACACACACACACACACACACACACACACACACACACACACACACACACACACACACACACACACACACACACACACACACACACACACACACACACACACACACACACACACACACACACACACACACACACACACACACACACACACACACACACACACACACACACACACACACACACACACACACACACACACACACAGTGTTCATCAACGATTCCTCCTCCACACTACCCCCCCCCCCCCCCTGCCAACAGGCTGGACCAACCCAGCACACAATCATCAAGTCCATCATGCATTCACTCCTACACCAAACACCAAGCTTTAATGCTTTGTGACACAACATTTAGTTGATCCCCAGAGATTAAATGAAATATACTGTACACAGAGAAATAACATTTTCTCTCACTGTGATCATGTCTGCTTTAAAAACATTCTCATAACAGCATCCAGCGTCGACTCAGTTTGAATCGATCCACTCCTAATGTACCGCAGCGTGTGCACTTAACCCTGCACATATGCCCTTTCTGTGTGTATGCATCCACTCGTGTTTGTCAGCAGAAAACTTTAAAAATGCATAGATTTTCTTTTTTTCCTTCAGGAAATGACAGATTGCTAGCAGCACCAGATCCACGTATTACACCAGTAGACCCACTGGGCTCAGGCATTTCATTTCTATTTGTCCCGCTCATGGTACGCAAAACCAAATGTACAACAATTGTCATAAAACATGACTCCACCATTGAGCGAAAAGGAGCAGGGAGAAGAACATCTTATGTGACCTGCCCCTTTCTAAAAAAAAACAAATAAATACAAATAGATGGTCTGCCCTTCATAACAATAATTTTCTTTTTTTTCACAGACAAACATAACAGTATCTTAGGATACTAAGAGAAACACACACAAAAAAATACTTATTTCTCACTTGACGGTTAACGGAAAGAAACAAAACACCACATGTATAAGGAAAAGAAAAGTGCAACACCCTCATCTGAGTCCTACTGGAGAAGAAGGTGGAAAGCGACACATGATGATAATAATAACAACAACAACAACAATGGCAATGGCATGAGGGCTGTAATCCATTCTGCCTACAATCTGATCCTACACAATCAACACAGATGCCATTTCAATTAAACATTCACTGAGGAAGGCTGACAGACTGCAGTCAGCTGACCACATCTTGTTGTTTATAGGATTTTATTCTGAAAATGTAAGTCATACAAAGTGCTTCAGTAATACTAGAATGGGCACACATGCAGCAGAGCACACAGTGAAATGTGTTCTCTGCTTTTAACCCATCCTAACTAGTAGGAGCAGTGAGCAGCTATTGCACAGCTGCCCGGGGAGCAATGGGAGTGGTGAGTTGCTCAAGGGCACCACGGCAGGGCAGGAGGTGAACTGGGACCTCTCCAAGTAGCAGTCCACACTCCATATTTTAGGTCTGGTCGTGGACTTGAACCGGCGACCCTACAGCTCCCAGTTCAAGCCCCTACTGACTGAGCCACTGCCTGCTTGTGTCACAACGAGGGACACTTCCATCTTATTCGACCCTGCCTAATTAAATTAGCACCCACCAGGTGTGATGCTTGGTTTGCAAAATAGACGCTGGTCGAGGAATGTTCGATTTCTGATTAATGCTATAAGAGGTAGTTTATGTTACTTGAGCCTGGTTTAAAATGTTATTCCAAAACTAAGAAATACCCAAACAATGCCAGACTAAACGTCCTCCTTGTCTGACACCCAGTCCACAGTGGGGGATGTTAATGGCGCTTGATTGGTGGAAAAAGAGAGAGTACTAATTACTGAGGTACATTACTCATTTAAAATGCAAATCCTGAGGATATTGCCGTTTATTTAAATGTAGTAATCAAGTACCTATCAAAACAGTAACTAGTATTCTAAGCATGAATCACATGAGGATTTCAGAGCAGCAGCAACACACGGTCCGCAGGAGTCACTAGAAAGTTCCCTGGAAGCTTCTCTGTTTCAGAGCACACCTGAGACAATTAAGGTAGATCCAGGAAAGCCAGGCAATTTGGAAGAATCACTCAAACTGAGGACAGAAAAAAGCCAACATACGAAGTCCTCCAATTCAATCCACACTTACGGTTGAACTCCCTGCGGCAGACATGAGGCCTCCAGGGTCGGTTTCGTATCCAGTTTAGGCGTCGGGGCAGCTCCATGATGCCAAGCTGGTGCCACAGTGTGCCGGCCCCTCACCCATCAGGGAACAGCCCCCCGGTGCTTCTGCCCTCCACAAAGACCCTGCAGAGCATTAGTGGAGCCGAGTACCAACTGAGCAGCCTGGACTTTTTAAAGCCAGAAACTCACTTTGTGCTGCACTCTGTGGCAGAGAGCTGTTACCGTAGCTGTTGTGGAGCTCGGCTGCATTTCATCTTTTATTCATGACTCAGTGGAACCCAACTCCCTCAGTGTTGGGGAGGGACAGACGCAGGACTCTCCCCAGGAACACTCACCTATCGACGGGCAGCATCTGAGGCGCAGAGTGCACACCCTGCTGAAATGTGATGCCTCTGCAGCGGGCCCCGGGGAGAGGAGGTGGAGGAGAGGTGGGGCTTGGCCGGCCACCTGAGGACGGTCAGCCAAAGACACCTTCTAGAAAAGTACACCTTGCATCACGTCTATGTTTGACTATCTTTTTAATTTCTTGTTTTTTGCAAAGTCTTTTATAACTTGATTTGAAAAGTTCTCTACAAATATGTAAAATAATAGTTTTTTTAATGTTTTATTATAATTTCAGGAAAAGCTCCAAATTATTGTTGAAGTAAAATATTGAAATTATTTGTTCATAACATAAAGATTTGCCGTTTGCTATGAAATAAGATAAGGGAATAAAGAAATGCATTGTTAAACTTAAAGATAACTTTGGATTAAAGCATCAATGCATTTGACATAAACCCATTTACAAAAACATAAAAAGTACTGTTAAAGATCACACACCATACAGTTTGGCGAGACTTCATGAAGTGTTACGAACTTACGAGACCATGACCTCTAGAGGCTGTGAGCCACTGCCTTTAAGATATCCTTTGTTTCCACCTCAGGTAGAGCTCAGTGGATAGGAACAGAGACTGAAACACACATTCTGTACTTGCCTTTATTCAAATAAAACAGCTCCTTCCTGTCTCAATCTGGGCAAACAAGGATTCCTCAACTGAAAAGCATCTCTTGCCATTTGGTTTGCCCATGTTCTGAATATAATAAATAAAAACAGTCAACATAGCAAGCACTTAAGACATACTTCTACTAAGACAAATAACAACTTGGTCAAACAGTACTGGAAAACACCCAGTCTGTATTTGGTACCAGATGAAACATCAAAATACATTTCAACATTCAAGTCCTGTGACGCGAGTATATCGGTTCTCAACATGACACTATGCATTGAATCACATTGAAAAGATTCTGTATTTACTGCAGACATGTGGTTTTCTTCTTAACAACATACACAAGTAGTAGTTTGCTCTAAATGATGACAGCGGAGAAAGCAACATTTAACATAATGTGCGTGTGCTTCTGTTGGCTGGTGATGAGGAAGTGAAGACACAATACATTGTTCAATCTAAAATCTGATTACTAATCCCAGCTGAGAATTTACATACCTTGACTACAACATTTGAAGCTGCTCTACTACCTGAAGAACATTTGGCAAATCCTACAGAAATGTAAAAATAGGATTGTGCTTAAGACACAAGAAAATATCAAAAATAGACGGGGTCTTTGGGAGACCGCACTTACAGAAGGCACAGAGCGTTTATAAGAACTACAGTACAGTGAGGGAACACGTTTTTCTACCTCTAATTCCACCACCTACATCTATATATCCTTCACTACAAAGCAGAGACATTTTGCTACTGGCTCTGAGCAGAAAGCGACCAGCCTGTTTAAGAGCTTTGGCTGTGCACGGTGAATAAATGGTCCAAGTTGGTGATAGATTCACAAGGCATAATAGTAAAATATCTCATCTGTGATACAAACTCTTTAAAACCAGTGGGAAAAAAGAGAAAGGTCATAAGTATCAACGTGTGCACAACAGAGTGGTTTGTTTACCAAGACATTACCCAGAGGAGTGACGCAGGCACCGAACGAGAAACAATCACCGGTGAAATATTTAGAAACCTTCTTTTTATATACCCATAACACTAACGTTACACTCCTCTCACCGGAGTGTGTTTGTATGAAAAGAGAGAACACGATGACTGCAAAGCAATAACAAAAACATGCAAGATGGACATTTGAATGACACCGTTAAAGCTGGTCCCTGGAAGTTTATATCAGCTACCACCAGGAGGCACCAGGAATCAAGTATAGCCCTGAAGATGCATTCGAAGATGAAGGTCACAGAAGAAAACATCATACATTACAAAAAGCGACAGATTTATGACAAGCTTGTTCGAACTGCAAGAAATAAAAGCTTTTGTAAATAATCTAATTTTTCTGAACTGATTATTACAAACTATCTTCATTTGGTTGGAAATAGATCAGAGTAAAGCTTTCCAATGACCAAAGACGTTGTACAATAAACATAAATGTGATGTGCAATTTCACTGCAGTATTTAGAGGTCCGTCAACAAAACACAATGTTGTTGGACGTCATCTGTCTGGGATGTATACAAGCTTGCAAAAAAAACTAAAAACGTTCCCAACAGGAATAGGTTTAGCAGTACCACACACTGGCAGATGACCCGTGTGATGTTGATGCAAACCAATGAAAAACCAGAGAGCTACATCATTGGGTTGGTAGATGTAATCATTGTTCAACTTCTTATAGTCATTGTTTTCGCCTTTACTTGATCATTCTTCATTTTATAACATTAAGGGAACTAAAAGGATCGAAGGGGAATTCAACCTTTGGATGAACTATCCTGTGATATTTGCGAAGTGTTCATTTAATAAGGAGAATTTTACTCACAAAATGTTACTTTCAATTATTTCAGAAAACCTTGCTTTTCTTGCATATTTCTATGTCTAACAAAGAATCCCAAATGAGACAATTCATGGTGAATATAAGTAAATGGGATCTGCGTTATCAGTTACAAACTCTCAACCACCTCGTGCAGAACTATCAAACAGACTTTATTATTCTAGTTCTTAGCTTATTACTTCCCACACTTCGGCTTAAAATATCAGGAGATATGTGAGAAACACAACGTTTCCTTCACGAGTCAAAGGTAACGGGGTTATTAATAAATGTACAAATGGTCATTTTGGTGGTGAAGTATTATTTTGAAAAGGTACCAAGATTTGAACCATATCTTTTGCACGTTCCCATGTGCTATGGTAACTCACTTCCTTAACACGAGATGAAACGCATGTAAGGTCCTTTTCAGTTCCACCTGTGTCTTTTTTCCTCAGTAGCCTCCTGTTTGTGAATAAATCACCACAGGCATGCTGAGTCGATTCCTCCTGGATCAGGTTGTTCATTTCCATTTGTCGCAGCATCAGCCTGAGGCTTCGGTCAGCTTGTGTGTGTGTGTGTGTGTGTGTGTGTGTGTGTGTGTGTGTGTGTGTGTGTGTGTGTGTGTGTGTGTGTGTGTGTGTGTGTGTGTGTGTGTGTGTGTGTGTGTGTGTGTGTGTGTGTGTGTGTGTGTGTGTGTGTGTGTGTGTGAGTTGCAGTTTATGGGCACATGTGTGGAGGGAACTTCACGGCCAACACTGCACTGCGTAAAGCATGTGAATGTGCTCAAGTTTCAGTTAATCTGTACAGTGCTGTTTGTGTGGGGGGGGGGGGGGGGGGTGTACTTATTCATTCCTGGTCCTTTTACCATACGGCTCAAATGTGAGAGAAGAGGAGGAGAAGAGATGTGTACAGCTCACCTCTCCCGTTTCTTCTTCATCCTTCTTTCATTCATCAAGTTATACAGCTCAAAGCTTCCTTTGTGTTCATTCTTGTTATTCCATTCCACACAAGGCCTTTGTTGCTCCATCATTCAATCTTCTCCGGGTCTATATTGTCCAGGTCGATATCAGGCGAAGCCACACAGCACATGCACAGTTTCTGGGTGTACAGAGAGATCCTATCTGCAGTGACAGAAAAAAAAAAAAAAAAATCAAGGGTTTCACTCATTGAAATACATCAAAAGACAACAATAGCCAAAGTACTTATGGCTTTAAAATATGTAGGCTTAAAATAATAGTATTAGGAGGGGTTATTCTTCAACCGTAGGGTTTTTTAGCACTCAAGAGCCTTTTACAGAATGTGGGCGCTACATAACACTGAACTTTGAGACACTAATCTCAATCACTCCACAGTTATTAACTCTAAGACCAGGAGTTTTCATTTTCATGTCCCAGCAGTAGCTGATCTACATGCAACTCAGTCAGTTAAGTAAGCTACTTAAAGAGGTTATCCATAAATTATATCACAAAACCACATTCACAGACATTTCACATCTTAAATGTTATTAAGCAGACAGGCTTTCTGCAGATGTCTCTTTGCCAGTATATTCCTCGGGTCGATAATTAAGACATTGCAGTACAGAATGTCAAATAAAGGTGGAGGTGATTTAGAAAATGTCTCTAACAGCTTACTCAGTTTGTCTACCAGAGAGCCTTGAGTTCTCATCTTTAAAAATGATCATGATTGAGTGTGTATTATGGGTAAAATAAATTACCATCGACCGACATACATTGTAATCGGACCTTTGAAAAAGCAATCCATCTTATCTGTTTTAAATTCAATATTAATTCAGTACAATATAGTTTTGTTTCTGAAATTGATTGTATTGTACTGGATGAATGTGCAGTTATTCATATGTTGATGTGTGTTTGATTTGTCTTTATAATTGTTAGTGTGATGAAATGCATTGGACTGTGATTGCTCTCAGTGTTCCTGCCCAGGGACTGCAGATAGAAATGAGCTTATAATCAAAATAATCCTTTTTTTTTTTTAGACAAATGTATTTTAAGCATGATCCTTGTTCATAAAAGTTCAAACTAATAATAAAATCATAATTCCTACAATTCAAATAGGGTCATTTGGCCCAACTGTGTCGTTAGTCGGAGCCTAATTAATCACCAAGCTTCTTACCAAGCATTGTATTGAGGAAGGCTGGTCTGGAGCTAGCTGGCAGGTAGATGCAGAAGTAGTACACAGGCGCACCAGACAAGGCCACAGAAATCCCCACCAGAGAGTTGATGGTGTCGCTGTAGAGGGGAACAACTACCAGGAAAACGCTGCACAAGCAATACACGATGGGGAAGAACAAAGACAGCTGCAGGGCAGGGCAGGGCAGGGCAGGGCAGGGCAGGGCAGGGCAAGGCAGGGCAAGGCAGGGCAAGGCAGGGCAAGGCAGGGCAAGGCAGGGCAAGGCAGGGCAAGGCAGGGCAAGGCAGGGCAGGGAGACAAGAGCAAAGAAAGAATGAGGAAGCAGAAAAAGGAGGAATGAAGGGTATGAAAAAGGTTGGGTGGAGAGAAACAGAAGGATTAAAAACAATTACATTGACAAATACAATTAGTTCAAACAATATTCCTCTGATGATATGATTGTGGCCTTAACTGCTAAGGCAATATGCAGTGCAGTCATTTTTATGTTTACTAAGATATCCAAATAAACTTAAGTGAATTCAAAACATAATTGTCTTTTAGGATAGTCATAACTCAAAGCCACGTCTGAGGGTAGTGTTGATGGGTAAACAAACGTAAATAAAGGTCTGTAAGGCTTGAATAAGTAAAGATAGCACCTACTCGATCAGATTGCAGCTTTTTGTATCTTCCTACATGTATGTATCTTCTGATGTTTGTTTATGTTCTGCCGTGTATATCGTTTTCTGTTCAGTTCTATTGAAGGTTGTTGACGGTCAATGATTTGATGGAGAAATAACCAGAAGACTGAGGATTTTTAAGTGATGTCATTATATGATACATTTGGCCAGGGGTTGCTCTGTTTACCCAGCATGCATCTCTTTAACAGGATTAAGGCAAAGGGGAAAGACCTCGTTATATTTCTCAAGGTGTCCAGAGTCTTTTCAGCTGGTAAATGCTGTTCTCAAGATGTCGATGTCCTGTATTTCTCTTTTTAACATATCAAACTAAATATCTTTGGGTTTTGGATCAACAAAAAAACATTTAAGGACATCACCTTGGACTTTAAGAAACTGCGATGGACATTTTTCAGTATTTTATTCATTGATTAATCTAGAAAAATATGTGAGTATATTGATATTAAAAATAACTACAGAAATATGACTCAACAATAACATGTGGTATAAACAAGCAGACCGCTGCACACGCTCTCTCCATCGCTCAACCTCACTCCACCCTGCGTGCTTGCCCAAGTTGGCACAGTGTTACAAATGTGCCACAAAACCAACCAATGGATGTAGCCTGCAATATGACCGTCAACAGCCTTATGGCAACCTAAGGCTGCGGCCACACGAGGACGAATTCGGTCGTTTGCGTTACTGTTTAGTGTCATATAGACCGTTCGGCCACACGAGGACGACCGAATACGGCACTAAACGACTGAGGAAACGATAACGGGTCCCAAGGTGGATAGAAAGGCATACGCAACTCTCTGGGGGGTCAAACGGCTCCGTGTGTGCGCCCTATCCGAACATTTTCAGATCACTGATAGTGATTGCGCAATAGCCCCGCCTCTCCCCACCTCTTCTGCTCACCTCCGCTTACCCCGCGCCAGTGCTGAAGTGTTTCGCCACCAACAACAACAACAATGGCGGATCGCAGAGTTGCTATCGTGCTCCGGACGCTATTGACCATGCTACAGTTGTTTGTGCAACATCTACAGCAATAATGATGAGGCAATAGCCCCGCCTCTCCCCACCTCTGCTGCTCACCCCCGCGTCAAAGTAAACTGCACCCTGAATTCAGATTATTTATCTTTCTCTCGATATGGACCTAAACGCGAGTGAAGTCTAATCTGACAGGACAGAGACACGCAGCTCTGCTCACCTGCAGCTCCTCCCGCTGCAGCAAAACACACACTTCAAGTCAGATCATCACCCTTAGCTATTTTAATTACCTCTCAAACTCCCTAAACTAGTTATAAATATGTTTATTTTGTACTGTCGGCCGGGTCACTGATTACTGGATGAGCTGCTGCATGAGACAGACACTGACGCTGTCCGAAGAGAGGGAGGAAAAAGAGAGGCTCCGTGTATTTTATTATTATATTATATAGAGTCGTTATTCATTTGTTTTAAAGCTCAATAAATAACAAAGAAGACCTTTAACCGGCACTTTTATAATTTTGTCCGGAAGATTTCAACTTTAATACACGTTGACTGGCGAAAAACTCTGCCCGGTTCCCTCGGCCCCCACCGCGGAGAATAAACAGAAGGGCAACCATGACAACCATGCTTCTTCGCTGCTTTTGTGGAGGAAGTTACAGCGCCACGTACAGGCTCCTGCATATGTACTGCAGCTTCTCCAGCGGTTGGAGCTAAACGGAGCGGTCTCGTGTGGACAGACACTATCCGGATAACTATTGCGTGTGGACGGAAGCTTGTTTGCGATTGCGTTTGCGTTAATCCTATGCGTTTAGCCGTTTTCGTCCTCGTGTGGCCGCAGCCTAAAACCCCTCTGTTTCCGTAACAACAATTCACAAGCCCCTCCCCGCCCGCCCCACCCACCCCCACGTTGACAATTCAGATTTCCCGGGAAATGTAAGTTTCGGTGTGGGCCCGCCCTGGTAAATCAAATGTCCGCCTAGAGACGTATGTCTGCCGCCGGGTCTGCTGGGAGGTGGCGTAAAACTAATTATGTACCTTAATAGGTCTGTGCATATCGGGAAATTTGATGCGAAGGTAGATCTGGCTGGCTATTGACAGGCCGATGAACAACCAGTAGTTGAAACTGAAGTAGTTGATCAACTGGAAAACGTCAGGCACGGACAGGTATAACAGAGACATGCCACCCTGAAAACAGAAGATCAAACACACAATTTGGTAAAGAACGCATCAGGGACATCCAAAAGGAATCAAAACAAGCAAGAATAAAATGTAATAAGAAACCATGTGTGATACTGACATTGAAAAGCAGAGCAGGGATTGGTGTGAAACGCTTGATGTGGATCATGCACAGCACATTAGGTAGGTGACCTTCTCTGGATCCGACGAAAAACAACCTGCAGGGGAAACAAAAAAGGTGTTACACATACTGTGTTTCCTAGAGTTTAACATTCAAAACCTTACAGGCAGTAATGAGATGTCTGTACCGACCTGGAGGCAGCGATGATGGAGGAGTTGAGGCCTCCGTAACAGGAAATGGCTACAGAGAGCGGGATCATCCATCGACCCCAGCCCAGCACCTCGTCGGCAAACGTCTGAGGAGACATCCAAGAGTTTCTCACTGCCCTCATGGATGTAATAGTGCGGCTTTGTTATATATGTATTTGAATCTGTGAAACTCAGCTCAAATTGTAGGTTTAATTACAATGTGCAAATCATTTAAATGTATTTGTATCTTTAACTCAGTGATCCTAATACGTTAACATCACCGGGTGTAGTTGAAGGTCAGTGTGGTTCCTAAAAAAGAACACTCGCACTCTACTTTTGATTTCCTACAGAGTTAAGACAATAACAAAAGACAGTAATAAAAAGACTCCTAATGCAGCAACCCAGTCAATACCATTATTTATACCAGCTGTAAAATAGATTGTTGGATGCATGCGAGAATCTGTGCTTTTTCAAATGAAAAATAAATATTACTTAATCTCATACTTTGACTAGCGCTATTCTACACAAGATGAGAAGTCCTGGCTTCATTTCTGGGTAAGAGCTTAATAAAAGTGCAACAGCAATATGATATCTTGTAATTGAACTTAAAACACACTCTGAAAACTCAACAAAAGCTTGTGCCAAACAGGATTTACATTAAAATATAATTAACTTCCAGTGTGGTGTTGAGTAGTGAATTAAATCACCCCTCTCTAAATCAGAAAAATCTGGTCTTGGAAACATAAGAAAAATATGTGTTGTTCTTTCAGCTTTGATTCAACAGAGCCAATGGCTTGTTGGAACAGACTTAGTTGATCAAATACCAGTACAATACTTCCTCCTCCGAGGCACTAATCACATCATCAGCTTCCCCATGTTCCTGTGTGGGGCGCTAACCTCTTTAGCTAAATGAGGTTCCTGCCATCATCACGACTCCTACAGGCACAGATAACCAACTGAGAGCTGAAGCAGACTGGAGAGCCAGTGGCTGCCAGCCAGACTGGAGAGAAGACAGGAGAGGAGAGGAAGGAGATATCTAAACCTGCTGCCTCTACAGGGCTGAGAGGATGCTGTCACTTTGGTCCTTTAGGTTTAAAGGTAGAGATGAGAATTCACATGGTCAGATTTGGTTACTGCTGACTCACCACAGCAACAGCTTCACTGGTGAGCACTTGGTCTGCATCCATCACCACGTAGTAAGCGATGTTGGTCAAGATGTAGATCACAGTGACAATGGGCATGGAAATAGCAATGGACAAAGGCAGATTCCTAAAAATGAAATAAGTGATATCATTACCTCAATGCTTATATTTATTGACAAATACCTGGGGGAAGGTAATTGCTAGAACACACAAAAAAACAGTATTACTGAAGGCTTAGAGAATCCAGATTATACAAATATTTGTATCTGTGAGTCTGTTACTGTGGTGTAAAGTGAGCGCATGATGACCTGGGAATTCCCAAGTAAGATGACTTAGTTTTGAATCAGTTTTATGAAATGCTAGATTTACAGTAGCTCAAGTTAAACTAAGCAAAAATAATTAGATCAGAAATTAAAATCAAGTCACGCTTGTTGTATAAAAAAAAAAAAATCTGAGATGCCAGAGCTCATACCTCTCTGGGTTTTTAATCTCCTCTGTGATGAAGTTGAGCGTGTCCCAGCCTGAGTAGGAGTACAGGGCTGCGTAGAGGGCCAAGGCCATGTTACCGGGGTCCAGTTTGGAGCCTTTGAAGGAGTCCTCAAAGTTCTGGTCGAAACCTACAGCAACATGTAAAGAGGAGTTAACATCATTTGCTTTTATCTCGACTAAATTGTTCATGAATATTTAATCCAGCTTCTAATATAGGTAGGGTTTTGAGTGAGCTGGCCCAATGTCAAAATCAGAAGTCGCATCAAAATTGGAGCAATATTCACCTTTTTACCGTTTCTAAGAAATAGATTTGAACTGATGTTATGTACTATTAAACCATCGCCAGCATTCCTAAATGGATTCAATGAAACAGATTTTCTCGGACATCCTACCTTGTCCAAGCTTAATCAGGCCAGTAATGATGATGACGATGAGAGCTAGGACCTTTGCTACGGTGGAGATGACCTGAAGAATAGCTCCCCATTTCACTTTCATACAGTTCACGAAAGTCAGCAGACCTAATAAAGACAAAGAAGACAGGAACACTTATCAAATATAAACTCAACATGGTTTTTATACTGAATGGTGGTCACACACCATGTTAAATTGTTTTAATGAGCATTTTGTGTCCTGTGGCTCTCCGTTTCTAATTCTGCTTCTGTGAACACCACAGTCGGTGACACAGAACAATGTGGTCTGGAAAACCCTTTCAGTATTACTCCTTTTACTGTTGATGTTGTTCGTGAAGTCTTAACCAAGCTAGATCCTAAAAAGCCGGCTGGTCCGGACAACGTAGAACCTTTCTTTTTAAAGATAGCTGCAGATTTTATTGCTTCACCTCTTACTTCTCTTTTTAACCTCTCTCTCAGCACGAACAAAATCCCAAAAGTATGGAAGTCAGCTTATGTCCTGCCACTACTAAAAGGAGGGGAGGCCTTATTAAACAATTATAGACCCATCTCTAAATGGTCAGTTCTGGCTAAGGTTCTTGAACGCCTAGTGAGTGAACAAGTAAAGGAGTTTTTATGTACAAATGACATCCTGTCTAAACATCAGTCAGGCTTCAGAAAGCAACATAGCACCATCACTGCCACAATGAAAGTGGTAAATGATATTACGAGTATTTTAGATAATAAGCAGAGTTGTGCAGCTCTATTTGTTGACTTGTCCAAAGCTTTTGATACCGTCGATCATCGCATCTTAAAGCAGAGGCTACTCAGTATAGGCATATCCAGCCATGCAGTGGGGTGGTTTGTGAACTACCTCTCTGAAAGGTCCCAATGTGTTCAGTTTGATGGGCTGTCTTCTGAATGGTTAAACATCACTAATGGTGTACCACAAGGTTCAGTTTTAGGTTCGCTATTATTCTCTATCTATATTAATAGTTTAGGTGAAAATGTCGAAGGAGCAACCTTACATTTTTATGCGGACGATACCGTTATGTACTGTGCAGGTCCCTCGATTAACGAGGCTGTTGTTAAATTACAGGATGTTTTTAACATTATTCAGGCTCAGCTCTCTGAGCTTAAGCTTCTTTTAAATGTGGATAAAACCAAGGTAATGCTCTTTTCTAAAGCTAAAGCTAAACCGGAGACTGCTTTGGATATTGTAACTACGCAAGGAATACAACTTGAAGTGGTTACCTGTTACAAATACCTTGGTATCTGGCTTGATGATGGTCTCACTTTTAAATTTCATGTAAATAAGCTGCTTAAAAAGCTGAGGGTTAGGCTAGGTTTCTTTTTCAGAAACAAGTCCTGTTTCTCGCTTGAGGCCAGGAAAAGGCTAGTCACTGTGACCTTTTTACCTGTGCTGGACTATGGTGATTTGTTATATATGAATGCACCTGCCAATTGCCTGGTCAAGTTAGATGCTGCGTATCACAGTGCACTGAGATTTGTGACACATTGTAAAGCACTTACACATCACTGTAACCTGTATGCCAAGGCAGGTCTGCCATCACTTACTGTACGGAGGCTCAGTCACTGGTACTTTTTCATTTACAAAGCCATGTTGGATAAACTACCATCTTATATCTGCTCCCTGATCTCTCTGCGAATTGAAAGTACTTATTGCCTGAGATCGCATGCTGTGATTTTATTAAATGTGCCAAGTGCTAGGACTGTCTTAGGGAAGAAAGCTTTTAGATGTGCAGCTCCACTAACATGGAACAGTCTGCAAAAAGAATGGAAAATTACCAAGCTAGTACTGTAAGGGACACTTCTGTGTAGCAATGCAATGGGAGTCACCGACTCAGGAAGGAGACAGGGTAGAGCAGGAGCTTCGATGTCAAACACTGGAGGTTTATTTGGAGTTACGGCCGGAGAATTCACATCACAAGTCACAGCAGTCACGGTCTGACTGCACGGGTGGTTGCCACGTCAATCCTGGAGCCCCTCTCTCTTGTTAGCCCATTTAACTGGTTTCACAGAGAGTAATCAACATATTTTGATAAGATAGCTTTAGACAGTTGGGCACACTGAGTCACTTGCGTCCGTCACTTATGGCTTCGAAGATGTCATACCTTGGAGTCCACAAACAACAAAGAAGGAAGTGTCCCAGTGCACCCACAACAACAGACCACCTGTGACCTAGTGTTGACCGGTCACAGAATGGGAACAATAACATTATGGCTGAAGCAGCCCATGTCCTTAAAGGAGATAAACAGACGTCAGGGTTGGTCCTGTACGTTATATCTAGGTGTCTAGGTCAATTATTTCCCTAACAAGTACCACTACATGTTTTTATACACTACATGTATTTGTAATGTATTAACTTTAAAATTCTGTTTTGCACTCTATATTTGTGGAAGGAGGAGCACCGATACAAGGTGTTGTGGGCGTTCAGGAACTAGTAACAGGATTTCCTCCTTCAAGCTGGATGGCAGTGTGAGGCCCCGTCACACAGTCCTTTCCTCAGAGATCAGTCAGTACAACAGACTTGGCACATTACTTTTAGATCCTATCCAAACAAACCCAACAAGCTCAAGGCTGAACAAAGCTTAAGGGATGCCATTCACTAAGCACAGCAGACTTAAGGCAGAGTGAGAGGGGAAACTGACAGGTATTAAGTGTAGTTACAGACATATCCCCATAAATGCAATACAAATAGATTAAGCTGCTATGTTTAAAAAATAGTGTTTTAATTTGCATCAATTGATAAAGCTTCTCCTAAACCCACCCTTAAAACATGCAGTTTGCAAATGACTTAAAAAGGGACTTGCATAAAAGGGTTAACATATACTATCAACAGCTAAGAGGAAAAACGCAAATTGAAATGAAACTGTGGAGTCTATTTTTATATAACATTACAAGACTGATTCTTATTATTACTTGATATGCTTATTGTGCTCATGAGATTGCTATGACTATAGAATAAATAGACACAATCACTAATCCGAGGTTCTGATGGGTTAGATACCAACGAGGGGAATAGTCAGAAGAAAGTTTAGCTTGCAATATTGAAAGTAGCAAGGTCGAGTGCAGAGACTGAGATAACACAAAGAGGTAGTCAGAAGAACAGCACATCACACCGGCCTTGACTCTGTATGGGAGCCGCGCTCCCCCGCAAAGGATTGGAGGATCGTGTTGCCAAGAGACTCTATCTGAGTCTGTGCACCAACCAAAGAGAACCAAGTCTAAACCGTGGTATCTCTTCAGCTAGTCTTGACTAATCATAAATGTACGGGCAACGCCCTGTGTAATAAAATGTATTGTCGCACGAGGTTCGAGGCTCTTGACGGATTTGGTGGTTACAGATTACAGCTTTGCTGCCTGTGATTCCCAAAGACGTGATGAGTCCTTGGCCAAGTAATATATATATTTTGCTCTCTTTACAATAAATAGTTAAAGTTAGAAGTTGTCTGTCTTTTCTGGAATTTTGAACCCAACAAAACCGTCAATGCAAAATAATGCTCAAGTGCAGGGTGCAAAAGAAAAGGCAGTTTCAAAACATGTTGAATACTGTCTTAACACCTAAACAGATAAACTAAGATTCATTTGATCTGAACCTGTGTTTTTCATGAAAACAACAATACTGGACTTGAGACGGCTTAACAGTTGCACATGCACTCAGCCTTTTAAAGTGATGCTGTGGGTAAATATCACATTTGAAGATGAATTTTGTTAATGCTGGAGTGCAAGAGAGATTCTAGTCAACCCTTCCTGCAAAAACAGCTCCACAGTGACCCTCCTCTCACTATGGATACTGTAAATAACAATATACGATATGGGGGTCAAACCCACAGTAGACTCACCCAGGTAACCCGTGTCCTTTCACCACTAATGTTAAAACACATACAAGAGGTTACATATGGCATGCACTTGTGTGAAGTACATGGAGAGCCTGACCTATGATGGCAGCAGCGATGAGGCGGACGGCGACATATGGGGAGGGGCAGGAAGGGTAGAAGGGCTGGACCAAGTAGTTGGCGAAGGTCAGGGCGATCACCGCCTGACAGGCTGGCTCCACTATCAACAGCGACGTCCACAGTCTGCAGCAGAATGGATAAGTCTTAATCATAAAAAGGCTTACATACCCAACATGGCTTTAGTAAAGTTCACTAGTTTTTTGGAATTGCTTTAGTTTGAGACTAACTTCCATGTCCATGTCCAAAAAACATTCAAACAAAGCAACGAGTTCAAGTAAACTGTGTGCAAACAGAGAGATTAAAACAACTCCATACCGTATAAAAGCCAATAAGCCTCCAAAGGCCTCCAGGATATAGGCGTAGGACGCTCCAGATTTACGGATAGTAGTTCCTAGCTCAGCATAGCATAACGCTCCAAACACAGAAAATATCCCTCCAATGGCCCACACCACCAGGGACAGGCCATATGAGCCTGTATATTTAAGCACCCCCTGCAGGATGGGAAATCACAGTGAGCACATAAGAAACTATCACTTATCAAAAAAGAGAACATGAAGATTTAAATAAAACATCAGATTGTCTCAATTCTGGTTTCAAGATAACCCAAAACCCCATTTTCTCAAAGTTATTCACTAAATACTCATTTCAGCTTCAATAATATTTAAATTATAGAATGCCTTTTAAAAAGATGAGTTAAAAACTATTCCTATTTTGTCTTTGCAAAAATATATTTAAATCAATGCAGACTGATTGTAGTAACAAAGCAGAGTCTCTTACCTTAGGTGATACGAAGATACCGGATCCTATCATATTTCCCACTATGAGACAGACCCCATGGAGGAGGGAAATCTCCTGCTTCAGCCGAATGCCGCTGCCCTGAGACGCCGAGTCCCCCTCAGCAACCATTGTGGAGGATGTACAGCCTTCAGCCTCGACTCAGAGCAGTTAACAGGGACGTGACTGGGAGTGACAAAGACGTTCTACCAGCAGTGTAAACTGAGACCGGTTGAAATTGTAGAACAATAAAATACTGGTCAAAATGAAAAGAGGGGTGTACACCAAGAGAAGAAAGAGGGAGGTGGGAGTGTGACTGGAAAGCTAAGACTGCCTGTTTCAAAGAACCATTGTTGAATCCACAGATTAATTCTCCATCGGCATAATCTGCGAGGAAAGAAAAAAGAAACGCAATGTCACAGAAGTGCTTTGCTCATCTCAGAAAATGTGCCAAGAGGAGATGGAGACAGATTCTGACTCATCATTGGTATATTACTCCTAATGGACACTTGGGGCCAGTAGGTAACTGCAGACGAGTAAATAAATGAGTGAGTGAATGGATTAAATGAATGCCTATGCAGATTTATGCTTTGCATATATGAAGCAGACATTAACCATAAACTACCCTGACTGAACTGTTGTTGAAATTGATTCCATTCTAAAAACAGCTGAGTGTCATAAGCAATGCCAAAAATATTGAGGCCCTTATTATGAACAAGCGAGATTAAAGGGGGGGCTATTGATGTTTATTTTAATCTAGATGAATAGCAAAACCTAATGTAATGGTTCAGTTACCTGATGTTATTGCAGCATCTAATACCTCTTTAGGAGCCACCATTATTGATTTGTAAAAACAGTCGACTCGTACACATCTAATCCACGCCATAACTGCTAGTAGCTTCTCACAGAAAGCTGATTGATCTAAACACTGGTTGGACAAATTCCACCGCATTACATGAAGCCTGACAAGACATAATTGTATGCGATATGTAGTCCAGTGATTCTATCAAATTGCATAATTGATACTAGTGCCGTTTTAAAGCGGTTGTACATACAAATTGACAACATAATGTACACCTTGTTCGATCACATGATTTGCATTTGAATAATGATAATGATATTTGATTCGTTTGTATTCAACACTCCAGGTTTTTTTTTCCATGTACTTTTTTTTTTAAAGAATGTACAGAAAGAAAAACTGCACAGACGAGTTTCCACCTGGCCAGGATCCAATCGTATGCAAGCAAAGCCACCTAGAGCTTTGGTCTGCTGAGCTTGCAAGAATGTATACATGATAAATACACATACACTACATTACATTCTGCAACAACCTCAGTCTACACCAGGGGTGCCCAACCAGTCGATCGAGAGATGTGTCTAAAAATAGAACAACAATATTCTGTTTTATCGTTAACGTCCTATGACATAATCTCCCCGTGCCAGAATAATGCACTTGAACGCATCAAAGATTTGTGATTGGCCGGCGTGACCCCATGAGTCGGGGCATGGCTGGTGGGCAGAGGGCACTATTTCGCTGACGTTGTCCGTGTCAACAGGAGTGCCAGTCCGCACACACACAAGACCGCAATTATGGCAGAAGCAAGAAAGCCCAAAATATATAATTTTCACTCCGAGTGGGAGGATGATTATTTGTGTATCTATTCCAATTCAAAGTCCATCTGTCTCATCTGCAATGCGAGCGTGGCTTTATCGAAGAAGGGTAATTTAGGAGCGGCATTTCAAAACAGTGCACAAACGCTACGAGACAGAATTCCCTCCTAATTCTGCCCTACGCTCCCAAAAGGTGAGGGACCTGAAAGGACAGCTAAATGCACAGCAGTCCATTTTCACCAGGCCCAACAACAAGAGCAAGGCTGCTACCATAGCATCTTATCGTGTCAGTCACGTTCTTGCGAAACACATGACGTCTTTCTAAGACGGCGAAGTTGTGAAAGAAGCATTCCTGGAGGCTGCCCATGCGCTTTTTGGGGGACAGTAAAAATAACAGTAGCATTTCAACAGGTTTTTGATATAATAAAAACTCAAGTTAGATACCGTTATTAATCAGCTGTAAGTTTTTGTTTGTTTGAACGTATTCATTATAATTATTGTACAAAATGGTATAAGAATGCAAACTTAAATTGATTATAGTCTATTATCAATTCAGGTTAAGAAACTAGTGTTGCTTGCATCCTATTTTAAAGCCATTTATTTTTATACTCTACTAAAATGCAACAAAAAAAGGGTTTGATTCTATTAATTTTGTCTTTTTTATTGTACTTTGGCAGCAGATTCCCGTGTAGCTTCAGATCCGAGTTGTTTTAGGCTTAGTAAGCCTAATTTATACTTTTGTAGCAACACTATTTTTATATAATGGCAAAGAAAGGGTTCAGAGTCTTTTCTTTTTTTCCTGTGTCATATGTGGCAGCACTGTTCAATGTTTCTTGAAAACATTACCCACTGTAATATGTGACGTGTGAATAAACTCCAACTCTGTATCAACAACACTGTTGTGTAACTTCAGTTAAATACTTGTATGTGTGTAGATTAGAATTAAAGAGGTAAAGGATCTTCAGTATTTTATGAAGTATTAATCTTACAAAGGTCAGTTTTATACAAGTAGAAGTGTGTATTTATCTTGTAGTAGGCTGCCAGTAATGGCTACGCCTCTCTATTTGAACTGGTAGATCTCGGCAGACTGGCAACTTTAAAAGTAGCGGTTTAAAAAAGGTTGAGCACCCCTAGTCTACACCGTCACTTCCCACCCACCACACGTGCTTTTTCCATGTTTGAAAGACAAACAGATCACACTGACTAAACTCAACACAAGATGTATGCCCCAGGAACCACATGTTTACACACATTTTTCTACTTGGTATCAATGTACAACTATTTTTCAACTAAGTGTCCTTACATTTTGGCCAAAGTTTTTTGTTAAAAAGGAGCTGAGGTTTACCATCCTAAATGTGTTTTTTTTTTTTTTAAACCAACAATATCCAAATATGTATATTACAAAACTACACATTCTGTCTGTCCCCGTTTCCTGTACAAACACTAGATAAAACATAGCAGTAAAGGGGTCTGTGATGGACAAGCGTGTGCCATTAGTTGCTAAACGAAATTATGCTAGCATCTGTTTAGCATGGTTGAAGCAATATGGCTGCTGCAGTTAAAAGTGCCACTGGTTACAAACAAACAGTAAAAACAGAGCTCGGTGGAGGAGGTGATTAATGTGTCCACATTAACAACTACATTTGCTTTGTATTTGCCCCCTGTCCACAAAGAAACTCGTGGGTGAGTAACTATCACTAAGTTATTATCACGCTTGGATAAAGCTAAAACACAATAAGAAAACAGCTTCCTTTCACAAGTAAAGTCAAAGTTTAATAACCTAACAGTCAGACAGCATGGGGATGTAAAACGTGGCCACGGACTTTGTGGTCACATTGTCTCAAAATAAACTGCACTTGTGTGCCGTACTTTTTTTTTATCTTAACACTTATCAATCTAGATAAGTCTATAGTTTCCAGTAACCAAAACACATACTCCTGTTATTCCGCTCCAAGACACACACATTTTCGCTTACTGTCAATGATTAGCCTTGTTAGCACCGGCAAGAGGCAGCGAATAGTGAGGGGACAGTTAACATCCTTCAGCAGTGCAGAGTAACGTTCACTTCATCAGCTAGCACCGGTATCCCTTTAAACCGTATCCATCCGCTGTGTGACAGAGCTAGCTGACATACCTAACGGATGCAATACATTTATGCTAGTTTGTGATGTCATGTTAGCTCACTATGTGATTTACCTACATCATTTGCAGACAGTATAGTCGAGGAAATAAGTAACCCCTCCACACACCACACAAAAAAACATGGATATAAGGAACTAGTTACCTATGTTGCGCCGTGTCTTCAGTCGAGCAAGCATCAACTCATGTTCTGCATTTTAACTTCTGCTAGTTAGTCCATAACATCTGCAGATAGCTCCTCCTCAACCGCCAAATGATGGAGGCACCACCCACTGACAGACCGAGGGTTGTCCAGCTCTCTGACATTCATATTATAATTCATTATAATCAAACAACCTGTAGAAAACGCGAATGTTTATTCAATTAGCTACTTCAAACATTGACAGCCATTGAGACAGAGGATACCATGGCACACGCATAACTAGCATCTGGTTAGCGCATTGATATGTGATGCGGTCACACAGGTGTGCCACTGTGAGTTGGCAGGATCTATATCTGAATTTCCCCAAAAATAAATAGGATTCTCTTAAGAGTTTTTTTTATCTTCTGCTCTTACTGTACTGTATTTTATTTTCGTTTGTTAACCTGCACTATTTTTATTCTTCTGTATCTATATGTTCACACTCACAGCCTGATCTGGTTCTTGGTTGTCTTTTGTTAAGCAAGTTGTGTTTGTTTTCTTGTTCCTCAACTTGATGTCAGGTGTATGTTATTTACATTTCCATACCATATCAACAGCATTATTAGGCTAAAATCCACAACTATAACTATTTTCTGGTTAATCACTAGTGTATCGTTTTTAAAGTCAGTTGCCTATACCAGCTGCTTTGTTATCTAAGGAACATGCCGTTGGAGTTGGTATTCACTCTGGTGGAGCTTTGTGTTTTCTCAACCAGTCTATCATGCAAAGATTCAGTTCTCAATAAAACACACTATGGCGAAACAACCACGAAAATACATGTGAACTAAAGTCTGCCTTGCTGAATGTCTGTTTGAATTTAGCTTTCTCTGCAGGGTATAGCCTATAGAATGATTGAAGCAATGCTTTGTAAGAGTTTTTTTCCATAGAGCCATGCATTCCTCTGGCTCATATAACCTGAGATTTGCTGCCACCTAGTGACGTGTTTTCATGATTTCACCCATTTATTTGGTAGGTTATGATTTGATCGTTAGTGTTTTCTGCATTTAGATAACAACTGGTATGATTTTGCAGTTTGCATGGATTATATAAGATTTAGGCTGTAGGTGTCATTAAATATTAAAACTGTAATTCTGTACAAACCTGATTCTCTTGATTTGCACCACTTTGCAAAGCCTCACATCAAATATAAATGAACATGTTTTAAAATAAACAATGTCTGATGAAATGTTAATGTGAAAAGTCGTTTTTTTTATTTTTTATCTTTTAGCACCATGGACAGAGCTTTTAGCTAATCTGCCCATCACCACAGAAACAAAGAGGGAAACACCCACACTACTGAGGACCTGCACTCTCCATTTCAATGGGACATTGGATTTGTCAGGCCTTTGGCTAGGAGGGGCGCGTCAAGGGAGTATGGTAGCTAATATGCTCTAGGTGGCACATAAACGCTTATTACTGACCCAGTGTCAAGCCAATCAGATTATATGTTGACAGTTCCTGTTGATAATTTCAAAATAAAGCATATTAAGGTATGTCGCATTTTAATGTAGACCTCATGTTTGAATGACAATTTGTTGGCCAGCTTTATTATACTGTAGGCTTACTAAAAAACACAAAATTGCTATTTCATTGGCAATCGAGCTGGAAATGCGCATGTGCAAGGATGGAATGCATCTTGAAGGATATCAAAGCTAACATAAAACTAGCCTACATTTAAATAGCTCTCATATAATACTTAAAAAGGTGCTAGTAAAATACTTGCTCCTCCCCACATGCCCCTTTGCAACACATTACATCTGAAACCAACATTTGATTCCATTTGTCAGTTACGATGACATACAAAATATCAATTTCTCACACTCGTTTTTCATTTTTGCCTAAAAACGGAAATGATGATGAAATAGCTGCACATTAAGATATAATGGTCTATGAATTGACTAATTGCCTAATATTGAAATCATATGTTCATATTATCGAAAGGAAACTGTCAATCCATATTCAATGATGGTGTGGGTTTTAAGTCTTTTATTTTGAAAGCTTCTTCTACTCATTTCCGGTTTTGTTTTAGTTATTGCCCGCTGACTTGACGCAGCTCCTAACAGACCACCAGGCGCACCGGCAGTCCCCCTCTTTGCTGACTCAGTGCCTTACCAGCAGTCCCTTCACACCGAGATACCGCATCCAGCAACCGACGCACTCTCCTCCGGTCGACTCGCCCAAGGCACCACCAACCTACAGAAATGGCTAAGACTGCAATCGGTGAGTTTCTAACATTTTTTCCTAGAATAACAGCATATTCGCAGGTTTGAGGGTGCTGATGCTGTGGCGACACCCATGGCACAAAAGGATGCAGAGGCATGATTATAGGGAGCGGCCAAAACTCCTTTGCAAGTCACTCCTTTTAAATGAAGTTGCAAAATGAAATAATCGTTTTTCTCTTTTATCAATCTGTGTATTAAGAGTCACGTCTGTGCCTATTACTTTATCCTTTATCAAAATGAGTGCCGATCAATATGAGCTAGTTTGGATTCAATGTTTCGTATCAGTGACGCATTTTTCTAATTCACTCTAAAACAAGCGAATAACAGTAAATGAATCCATATCAAGACAAGAAAGGCGATTTTTATTTCCCACACACAGCAGCATTTTGTCGATGCCTGCCTGCCGCACCTGACTCAGAGCCGCGCAGCAGCATAATGCAGCGACCCCACCCAACATCTCCGGTCCCTTCAAAGCTCTCTCCAGGGTGTGAAATATCTCACTGTGGCAAATCTTCTTTTTACAAAAACTGGACCATGCTATGTTCTGTAGAATAAAGCCGCTTGTGACCGCCAAAGCATGAATGATAGAAAAGAGCATCCTTTTTCCAGAATTGCTTTGCAGTCGAGGGAAGAATTTACGACTGGCGATGAAAATGAATGTCATCTCAAGAATATCTGACCCTAATCCTATTAGGAGGGTTACATTATGGCCTTTTATGTTCAATTCTTGTATTATCACTGAGGCTTCAGTATTATGTGAGTGTATTTGCTAGAAATAAAATGTGATTGAATATTATGTCAGATGGAAGGCCCTCCTTTCCACATCAAGGCTTGATGTATTTTTTATTTATGTGGAGGATATTATTTGAACAAATCACTTCACAGGCCCTATACACACTGGATGGGACCTGCAGGCTTCATCAAATAGAAGTCTAAAATCTCATCTGACATTAAGGAAAGTGTGCTTGCTTCAAGGGGTGTGTATGAAAAGTGCGATGTGCTGGCCAGGCTAGGGGATGGACTGTTTGTTTTATGGTTGACTAGGCGTGTGATGAATGGAGGGGCATGCAGACAGACAGCGGTAAAGGGTCTTGCATGGTGTCTGCGCTGAGGGGCAAGTAAACCCTGACTGGTATATTTATTCCCCTCTCCTCCTCCTCCTCCTCCTCCTCCTCCTCCTCCTCCTCCTCCTCCTCCTCCTCTGCCTCCTCTGTCTCCCCTTCTCTCCTCCATGATTTCAGGCGTGGACAGACAGAATGGGATGGGCAGGAGCACAGACACTCAGGGGGAGAGCAGTCAACCTGCCAGTCAGCACCGGCAGGTCGTCGAGTTCATGTCGGCTATAAAGAAACACAGCAGTGCTTAATATTTTTAGAATCACTTTGGTATTTTATATCTACTTTTTCACACTTCTGTGACAGAGGAGCAAAAACACCTAAGGGGAAATACACATAATTAAATTAAGGACTAAAGGCAGGACGAGTACACCTTTTGTTTATGGGAATTTCATTTAATTCCTGAGAATGTAACTACATGTATAGACTATCCCAGAAACAAACTCATGGTCAGAACCACTCCCATGTGCATTAAGGCCCCTGAGCACTTCCTGATCCTTATCACGTACACTTGTCACACCCAATAAGGTGTGGTCCTTCAGCTGGTCCCTAAAAATCAATTCCTTTGTGTACAAGCTTCTCAGCCTCTTGCACCATCCATTTCAAGCAACTAGTCTTGTCCAAATCCAGCTACATTTCTCTACTTATCATCTGCATCACAAATGTCGTTATGGCCCCTCGTGCATAAAACTCAAAAGGCTCCTGGGCATATAATTCATGCTGATTTATCGCAGAGTCTCATCGATCAATGCAGCGCACTGACTCCGATTACTGGTCCAGATGACCATTGCTCTTTAAAACGAGTCTGAGGAAGAGGTGATATCAATCCAGTGACGGTGGCATACCAAGTAATGTTCTCATCACTTGTGACATCTGGATTAGCAACCTAGTTTGGCACATTTAGATCTTCAGGTGTTTTAAACAGCAGATTCTGGATGTGTCACACACCTAGCTCTATTGTACTCACTTTCAATTAACTGAGCTGGAGATTAAAGGATTGGTTCAACAAGCAGAAATGTTATAGGCACCTTTCTATGAAGTGCTTTGAAAAAAAATCATTTTAATGAAAATGTGCTACTTTTTGGTTTTGTGTCCAATGAACAGAATATTTGTTGAGTTTTGGCCTGATAGTCAGACAAAACAAGATGTTCTAAGACATCACCCTGGGCTTTAGGAAACTATAAGTGCAAATATCAGACATTTTATAAACCAATAAGATAATCGATGCATTGAAAATGATCCGTAGTTGCGGCCCTATGTAACAATGATCTCCTTGGAAGGACACTGGGTGGGGTTTAGGGAACATTTGCCCCAGCCCATCCCTGCATCGAATGACTGAACCTGCCCCTGATCATCTGGGTACCATATTGTTTCATTTTATGGCCAATTTCGCTGTGGTAATACCTTCATAATTGTGTGATTATATAGCTGCCGGGTGGCACAGCTGTTAAGAGCCTGTATTTGCTGAACACAGATACCAAGTCTATACTGCTGCCAGCTTATAGGACCCAGGAAGGCAGTAAACGCTGTGAAACACAGAGCTGCAGTTTGCTGCTCAAAGCCTTGTCAATATTATCTTTCCTACGTTTTTCACTTCTGCCTTTTTGCTCAAAGTGACTCTATTGCCTGTTACATATTTTATAGAGGGGGTTGGGTATTTAGCAGAAGAGGAGGGTGGGGAGGAAGAGAGAAAGAAAGATACCAAATAGAGGTGTGGTGGTTTTCTGCTACGCAGTTTTGAAGCTCCCAGGAGATGTGCGGAGTGGAGGCAAAGAGAGAGTAAGAAAGGGGAAATTGGGTTTGAGAGGGAGAATACATCAGCGACAGAGGAAAGGGAGGCTTGGGGATGCAGAAGGTGCTGGGGAAGAGGGATGTTTGCGGGGGAGGAGGTAGAGTTAGATATTGATGACCTGCGCTCTTTGGCTGATGGATTGGAAGAGGAAGTGCGTTTGCTGGCTGCGTGTCTGTGGTCGGGACAAGAGGACCTCTTTGAAAGGATGTGCAGAGCTGACTAGTTAAAAGCACATGTCTGTAGTGGAGGAGAAGCATTAAGCGGTGTCATGGTGGTCTGAATTATTTGGTCACATCTCAGATTGACATTTCTGACCCAGCATGTCCGTAATCAGTCGGTATGTTTGAAAAGACACCGGTGTTTGCTCACTTCCTGCTGTGGATTGTCATTTAGGATCATTTGTAATTTGTACCTGATCCGCTGGGAATGAGCTTATTACTCCAACGGTTATAGAAGGAAAATACATTTTTCTCTCAGGAGAAATACTGAGGCAATTTCATATTTTTGCACAATAGAGGATCTCATATATTTTTGATTAGGGATATAAAAAGAAATCTTCCACACTCTGGGTTAGAGAGCTGTATTATTTTACAGTGCGTGCTTATCTTCCAAGAAGTAAAATTAGCTCTCACACAGTCATAAAAGCTTAATCACCAGCAATATACATAATATATACAGTTGCAATCTATGTCAATTAATCAGATCAGTAGATTGTCAGAAAATTAATTGCCAACTATTTAGAAAAAATATAAATCCTTAGTCAAGTAAACATTTAATGGTTTTGGTTCCTGAAATGTGAAGATTTGCTGTTTCCAAAACCAGACATTCATATGAGATCTTGTTTGTTCTAATACTGTCGACTCAACAATTAACCAATTAATCAAGACTGAATTAACGGATTAATCAATTAGACTAGAAATCTAATTCTAGATGAAAACATAATTGAGCCTCTGCTAGAACTTGGCAACCGCTGAACACTGCTGTTCTGCTCCATGAGCACTCAACCCAAATGACCTGCTCCACTGAATTGTTAACTGTTTGACTCTTCAGCTGTCAGGTGGGGATGTTTGTGGCAGGAAAATGGCTGCTGGGTCTAGAGATATACACGACACTAATGAGCCTGTGACAACCCTCCAAAAGCTCTGTTCCCCCATTTTGTCAGCAGAAATGGTATGGTCCACTAATTACACATTTAAGTGCCATCCACCTGAGGTGGCTGCCAGGCTGTCCTGGGGGCACTCGAAGGCGGCTGCAAATCCCACTGGGAGTTTCCTCCTTTCTGGTTTTAATCCTCCTGTCTGGGATTCTGGTTTATATTAGAAATGTGTTTCACTGACGGTGAAGCCCCACCCCAAAAGCTACATTTTGTTTCCATCGTTATCCGCCAGCAATCTTACTATTTTCTGTTTCTCTTTTACCAAACTCCACTTTTATCTCCATTCCCACTCAACCCCTCTCTTCCTTCCACTATTCCTCAGTTTTGTTTTAACCCATCCCATCCTCCCGCACTTCCTCCTCAGGGAAGGGGTTAACAAGGCCATCAGAGAGTAGTGAGAGCTACATCTGAGAGTTGATCACATTACTGTGGCGTCTGCCAGTCTGCAGGGCAGAAAGTGAGACACAGAGAGGAGAGGAGGAGAGCAGGGAACGAGTGAGGAAGGAGATTTGGATTAATCAGACTGTACACCACACCCCCCCCCCCCCCTATGGAGAATATCTTTTACAGTAGATCTCATTTAAGTCTTTGCTACTGAAGATCATAAATCACTGTGGCACACTTCAGCCCTGCAGGCCGTGCTCTGGGTGATGGATCATTCCATAATGTGACAGTCTGCATGCAAATCACCACCATGAGGCAGTGTACCTTTACAGAACACAGCATGTGCAAAAGCAGAATGTTACACAAGCTGCAGTGCGACGTAGATATTTTTGCCGTTCTCCCTGTAGGGACTGCTGCTGAACTCTGGGCTCAAATTACAAATTAGTAGATGCCAAAAATACAGGAATAAAATCAAGGTTAGACAAGGTTGGTTGTTCCTTTCTTCGCTGCTTTTTCACCGTCTGCCCTTCGGAGCACTTTGCCCCTCCTACTGAGAAGGGCGCAGGTTGCCAAATACAACAATTTGATTTGATGCCAGCTTTGCCTCAGTGTTATTAACTTTTTGGACCATAAATGGATCAGGGATAGAGAGTCAAATTGCTGTGTATGCTGCTAAGAAAAGCCACAGAGAGTGTAGACAAGAAACAACCAAAAGACGACCCTAACATCTATCCTTAATCCTGGATTCTTTGCTTGGTAAATAGCCCAAAAGGCACAATATGTTTTAGTGGTAGCGACAGAACGCCTGAGAGGAAATAGGGCGTTGGTCTGACAATGTTAATAAATAATAGACCAAAATGAAATGCATAGCTAATGATGTGTGGAGAATCCTATGGGGAGAGCAGCATCTTGGCTGTTGGGGAAATTAGGCCAAGTGAGGACACATCCATCCTGCTGTGAAAACAAAGGCCAAAATGCCCCAAAACCCAGAGCAGCTCAGCTCCTTAAGACCCCCTTTGATGGGGTTCCCTTTTTGGAGAACTCGATGAATATTTATTCCTCCAAATATCTGGATATTTACATGAGGAACCTCCTGTGGAGAAGAAGTGGTTTAATGATGTTTCATCTTTTTGTATGTTAGTAGGTTAATGATATTTAGATCATGTTTTTCTGCAGAGAGCTCAGTTTACATACACACAGTGATGTTTAAATATGTTCCTCCGCAGCTTACAAAGAGAAGATGAAGGAGATCTCAGTCTTCTCACTCATCTGCTCCTGTCTGTACCCCGAGACTCGCAAAAACCTCATGGGGGATTTTGAAGGTACGTGAATTTATTTGATCTCATTTGTATACAACATGCTTCAATAACAAGTCATGCAGAGGCTCTAAAGTGTTATCGTTTAATCGTCTGTCTTTCTTTTTTGTTACACACATGCAGACTTGGACATCAAGCCCATTAACAAGCGAGCCTCAGGCCAGTCCTTTGAGATCATCTTGAAGCCGACCTCCCCCGTGTCTGATAATGCCCACTGCATCACCACACCCCCAAAGAGGGACATATCCCTGGAGGACATCCAGAAGAAACTGGAGGCAGCTGAGGATCGGAGGAAAGTAAGAGTGTTTCCAATCATTATCTTTTGTACCCAGCTGCCACCTTTCACTCTGCTTTAATAAAAGCCACAGAAAGCTGGAAGAAGATTAAAAGGAAGATTTTGAACCACAATACCACCGCTAGTCATTAAGAAATACTTGACTTCCTTCGTCTTCAAATGTCACGTACAGCATGGATGTTTGGTCAATAATGCGTCACATTGACTACTGCGGCTGCAAAACTGACATGAAAACTCTAATCTGACACCGGCTAATTCCTGCATCTGATTGATTTGAATGTCAATACGGTCAATACAAGCAGCTGACAAATCCAGCAACCCACAAACAAATCAATCATCCAATCAATGACACAATTTGAAAAAATGTAGACCAGATGTCCAATACTGTGGGTCAAACAGCATATTATTTTATTTAAAGTGACGACAGGAAAAAAGAAATACATTATCTTACCTCTAGACATTTTCATGCCTAGCATAAATGTGTGGGTCTGATTAGTTTCAGCAGCTCTGACTCATGCTTACCTTTTAACAAAAGTGGTTTTCAGTATATCACTGTTTCTATCAACCCCTGCTCTCTGACTAATTTATTTTGCTGCTCTTCGCTTATTTTTCCTTTCAGTCCCAGGAGGCGCAGGTCCTGCAGGCCTTGGCTGAGAAGCGTGAACACGAGCGCGACGTGCTGATGAAGGCCATGGAGGAGAACAGCAACTTCAGCCGCATGGCCGAAGAGAAGCTCCAGGTGAAGATGGAGCAAATCGAGGAGAACCGGCAGGCTTACATGGCTGCCATAATGGATCGCCTGCAGGAGAAGGTGAGAAGCATTAACCAGCCACTATTTTAAAGATACTGAGGCCATAAAACCAAGTCACCTCTTCCCCAGAGAAGCAACTGGCCAGACACCAATAAAGAAAGAATTTAGGATTTTTGGACTTCATTTAAATGTCCAATGATACTCTTTTTTTCAGTGACTTCACTTGTATTAATAGCAAACATAAGCTAATAATAAGTTCCTTCATTCTGATTTCAACTAATATTTGACTAGCAACAATGATCTTGCAAGTTTAAAACAAAAAAAAGGTTTAATCAAAAGCAGTCACCCGAAAGTCACTGTGGCATCACAAGCTATACTTTAGCACAAAGATAGTTGACAGTTCCAAGGGGATTCAAATGGGTAAACTAGGCAAGAAGCATCTAGTGGAGGAACATTTATCAAACTTGACAGGAGAATTAAAACAACACGACAAGACGACCTCAGTAAATTGAGAATCTTTTAGGGAAGACTTAGGTTGGACAATGATTGAGTCCTATGCTCGGAAGGTAGGAGATAAAAACATACAGTAAATGAGCGGGAGAAAGCAGGACAGGAGGCAGAATAAAGGAATACAAATTGTATTCCTTTATTCTGCCTCCTGTCCTGCTTTCTTCTTTCTTTTCCTTGGTTGAAGAAATGAAATGGTGAAGTGTGCAGGAATAACATGTCAGGAAAGGCCCTGAGGCAGAAAAAAACATGACACCTTCAATCTGTGTTTTTCTTTCTAGGAGAGGCATGCTCAGGAGGTGCGCAGGAACAAGGAGTTGAGAGAAGAAGTGACAGCGTGAAAAGCCCCAGGTTCTACGTCCCACCTCCAAACCCGCCCCCAACACCACCACCCCCAATCCTGAGGAACACCCCTCTCCCAACCTTGTCCCACATATTCCCACCTACTCCACCCCTCTGCCATACCCCCCCATACAAATTATGAAACTACCACCGCCTGAGACGCCAACCCGAGACAGTGGGAAGTTGAAATGGGGTCCGGGGTAAAAAAAAAAAAAAAGCGTAAAGAATTTCGGAAAAACAAGAAAAATGTGTGTCTCCAACCCACTCTTCCCAAAAAGAATGTTTTTGCTCCATTTTGAAATGAGAAAAAAAATAATCTAATTGACAAGTGACAGTGGGTATCGGTTTTTGTAAATACTTCTTTTTTTGTTATATACAGTAAGATACAAGCAGCAAAAGTATTGATTGCAGTGTGCCATTTTTTCTATATAAGTTTCCTCTTCCTGCTTATATATGGATGTAATCATTTGTTCATTGACATGTTGGTTTTTTTCTTCATTTCAGCCTGAAAATCATTTCAGGCGTAGGTGTTTGTTGTGAGTTTGCCAGCTAGCTGATGTTTGCTGTGACTGGTTGCATCCTCACAAGGCCCGCATACTGGCTCCGTTTCCTCGTCCTTCTAAATGGGCACTTACTCATTTGACCCTGCAGATTTGGAAACAAAATTGGATCTGTTTGGTCCGAGTGATTTTCCATCAAGTTTAAGCCAATGTCCCAATTAGTGAGGGGACATGTGCAGGGAAAGTTGGCAGAAGGAAAGGAGACAGTTTGCTCTCTATGGGGACTGCAAGCCGTCGCTGCTCATCCACTCCTGTGAGGTAGATGGTGATGTACCACAGGAGAACACTATAGCATTTAATGAGCCCATCCTCCTTCCCTCCGTCTGCAACCTCTTCATCTCTCCACATACAGTACATACTGTAGAAGCACTCACTCACACGCTCTCCACATGGGCAGGCATTTAGCCAATCATAGCACAGAGCTCAAGAGGAGCTTGCTAAATTCTGTCCATCTGGCACCGGAAAGCTCACGTAACATCCCTGACCAATGGCGGGCCTCTTATATTCCTCAGAAAAAAAGCTTGCATTCACATTTCAATCACTTGTTACTATACTATACAACACAACTGAGGATAAAGTGCACTCAAAGACAGCCGGAGTGCAAAAAAAACCTTCACCAGACTGTGAATCTTAAATCGGAGAAATTACAAATAAATTCCACCTTTCTCCCTTTCATAGAGGCTAGAGTAGTGCCAACATCATCCACGATACTGGAATCATTACATATCACTCCAAGACACTGTACACGCCACCGAAAGGTCGGCACAAGAAAGATATAAAAGCCATAACAGGTACAGCTGCAACTATGATAAATGAACACAGTATTGCCATCTGTAAAGGTGTACATGAGTGTATTACTAAGTATTGGAATGACGGTCACACACGCACGGTAGGCCCATAGATGTGTGTGAGTGTGTGTGTAATGCAGAAAGGGCGGGTGGATAACAGATTGTTTGTGCCCGGTGAAGTATAAACCAACACCGTAACAGTGTGTAACAACAACAACATCACAGACAGAGACTATCCTACCTGCCTCTCTCTCTCTCTCTCTTTCTCTCCTCTGTCCATTTGTGTGTTTCCCCCCTCTCCACGTATATCTTTGTGAGCAAGCAGTGGTTAATAAAGATTTGGGGTTCAGTGAATGAAACTGGCTTTGGGTGTGACTTCTTTCAGTTACTGTCAATTACTGTTTCAAGGTTAGCATTCAGATAGAGTCATTTGGTTTATTGATCATAATTATAATGTATTGGTTTAACCCTAAAAGGATTGTGCCTTGGTTTTCATTACATTATAATTTATAAACATAAAAGAAAATAGCAAGAGAAAATATAAAAAAGAAATAGAAGCAAGTATCAAGAAACATAAATAAAGAGTAAAAGAAAAAGACTGCTACATATTCAGTTAAATTCATAAATTCTGACTAATTAAAACTAGAAGTGGAATTAACTCAAGCATATTAACATTAAGTTAGTGATTACAAATAAGTTAATTCCACTAATTTACTACATGATGTTTTCCGGTGTAGTTATTGGTTATTTTACAGAGGCAAATGTGTGTTAACAAAGTCAATGCCTGAATGGTGATTAAACACACATAATTATATGAAACAGCCTACTGTTTAAGTAGTGCAGCAACTTCTGATTATTTTAAATGCTAAGTTTGTCAGGAATTGTTCTTCATTAATTGGTTAGTTGTTTGGTGAATACATCTGAAAATATTGAATCATATTTTTCCAAAGTCAAGGATGTCTTCAAATGTCTTGTTTTGTCCAAACTCCAAGATATTAATTCGACTGTCAGTTTTAAAATAACTCAAAGCAAATAATCGATGATTACAACAATAGTTGCAGATCAATTTATTACTTTACAACTAATGCATTCATCTTTTCAGCTCTAGTTTAAAGGCATTGTTCTGAATAATTAATCGTTTTACTTTCAGTACTTTGAAAACGTTTGAGGTTAATGCCAGGCTTTTTACTGTAACATATTCTTACATTGTGTTATTGCTACTTAGTAAAGACTGGCCGTTAATCTTCCAAAAGTGTCCTTTTCCTTTTCAGTTAACGTCCCAGTAATGACCAGCAGGGGGAGACAAACAGCAAGCTATCTCACCCTAAAATCTCCTTGACCTTGTGGTTTTGGCTGCAGTGAAGCTTACATCACCACCTGGCTCTGACTGCATCATCCTCAGTAATTAAATAAAAAGGTTAAGTAGAATGACGAGAGGGATGAAAGGGGAAAGAGAGAGTGTACACTTTGGAAGAATAGATGAAAAAAGCGAAGGATATTTTGGCGAGTGAGTACACTTTTGAGGTGACGGCATGAAGGAGCCGAGAACAGAAGGTGCAGCTGGTGCTGGCTGAAATTATGGCAAAGGGACAAAACTGTCTGCACACTTCCTTTCTCACACTTTTTTTCAGTCCTCTCCCTTCTTTGATCCCTCTGTCCCGTTTTTTCTTCCCCCTTTCCCTCCTGATCCCATTCTCCATCCCTCCTTCCTTTCCTTCTTCATTCTCTTCCAACCTTCCCTCCCTCCTCCTCTAGTTCCCACGCAGCACATGGGGCCAGCCGGGCTGCTATTGTCCAGGATATCCCCTCCTTGTTAATGGTTTCCTGTGCACACACGGAGGGCTACTGAGAGAAACAAGCAGCCGTATCTGATACCAGGCGTCACCACGTATACGGCACACACACAACTGCAGGCATTAATAAACACGTGCACACACAACTACATTCACACACACACTCTTGAACAAACAGATAAAAAAAAGGACGCTGATAAAGCCACAGGTGATTTAACATAACTTTTTTTATTACAGGGAAGTTGTCATTACCACCAGCAAAAACTAATATTTGATTCGTCAGTGCTTGCTTGTGCTTTGTACAACCATAAAATTAACAAACTCAGTGACAGGAGAAACCAAAACATCAGGTGTAAGGCTAAAGTCTATTGCCTTGCAACTACTGTGACAGATACAAATGAGCTCCGTCGATAATGCTGCTACTTTGAACAGGAAAGCAACTTGTAGACAAGGTAATAAAAATCACCCAAGCATCATGAGAAATTACAAAAACAGAACAGCTGGTAGAAACTCGTGGAACATATGTGAAGTCTCAGTTGTTAAGAACAGGATTTACTGTAGAGAGGAAACATTACTTAGGGAAGACAGCTTAATCAATAAGGCCCCATATGAACAGGGGGTTGTGGGTAAATCTTGTTTATTTGAACCAAGCTGGTAACTAACTTCTGTTCCCGTATTTAGTAAAACAAACACCTGGTTTCTGTTATTCCACCCCATTAAAATGCTGTAGAAAGGCGGTGACTCTCAACCACCTCGAGCCCTCCCTCCACTCCCCTCCCCTCCCCGCATGTAACCAGGGCACCAACACAGGGTTTTTCAGCGCAGGGGGAAAACAAAAGGGAGGGGCAGTTTCACCCTGGAACTTGACGGGTGGCGACTGCTTGACCATCTGGAAAAGCCATTCCTGATAGGCTGACAACAGTGGGTGAAACCTCTGAAGGGGTGTGCAGGAACAGAGATCAACCACAATAAATCACTCTGAATGCTTTTAAGTCGTGGTCTCCCTCCTCACTGTTGTTCTCTTCTATACAAAACTCAATACATTAGCAAGAAAATTCTACAGCTAGGAGTATCCTCTGCAGGATGTCAACATCATAGAAAAAAATATTACTTTCTTAAAATTTGAAAAATATAAAGTCTTGTCTTTGAACGTCCAGCTCAGCTGGGTAGTGAGTAGTCTGTGTGTAGATCGAGTGGAGCTTTTTCATCTCAGTCAGAAGGCTCCTATCTCCATGCCCCAGGGTCTGTAGGGTTTCCCCACGCTGGATGTTGGGATGGGGGCGCTGAGGGCGGAGGGGGACATGATGGGGAAGGCACTGAAGGGGAAGGGGAACGCTGAGAGGGTGGAGAGGAGAGGATTGGAGAGCTTGGACACTGATGAGGAGACCAAGGCAGGGTGTGTGAGGGTGCTGGGAGCCCCAGTGGTAGGGGGGACCCGGATCTGGCCCTGATCTGAGTGAGGGGTGCCACTGCGTCTGCCTGGGATGTGAGAGTCTGCACTGGACGAGGATGAAGAAGAGGAGGAGGAGGAAGATGTAGATGACAGAGGAGTTTGTGGGCTGCTGGTGGCGCTGCGGGGTAAAGGTGCCAATGTGGCCCCCTGCTGGTGCTGGAGGAGGAGGGGGTGCGTGAGGTGGGCAGGAGGGGACCCGAACGCAGAGCCCCAGGCCAGGTGACTCAGGCCGGAGTGAGCCTCTCTCTGACTGGCGTAGTTGTTGAGGTGGGAGATCAGGCGGATACGCAGAGGGTCTGCCCCGTCCAAGCCCTCGATGATGCTCAGATAGCGGGCCGTCTCAGCCAGGCACTCCCTGAAACCCAGACCACGGTAGTCCATCGCCAGTGCATGAGCGTCAAAATAACCTGAGGACAGAGGAAGAACACAGCAGATTAGTTTAGAGTCGCCTAAGCTGCGACAAAACAAGTTTGTCCTGAACTGAGGGATCTTTGTCAGTCGTGAATCAATATGCCTCTGGCTTTGAGAGTGTGAAAGAGTAAATAATAAGTCCAAACAAGATGGACCAGTTCTTATCAATTTTCTTGTATTCATCTACATGTCATGTTGTGCTTTTTTCCTTCTCTTTAAGTAAGAGAATAAAGTAATTGTTGTCCATTTTCCCCTCTTAAGCATATGAATAATATTTTCAAAAAGTGGAAGGTGTTTTTCTGTAAAAATAATGGATCCCAGACATACCTTTGCCTCCAGCAGCATGAAGCATTTTCAGATGGTCAACAGTCATCTGCAGAATCTCTGCTTTCTCCAGTTTGGCTGAGCCCTTCACAGGAGAGAAAAAGGAGCCAAATTAGATATAATATAAATAATATTAATAATGTTACGTGAGCATAAATTATGTTCAATATTTTTGGAATATAAAGTTTATTTGCATATGGTCTAAAAAATAAGTAAAGTCGTGTTGCCTGATGCTTACCTGTTTTTCGAAGGCGCTGGGCACGAGCCTGCGCAGCTCGCTGAGACTGTTGTTGATCCTGTCACGGCGCCGTTTCTCAATTATCTGAGGAGAGACAAAACATACAATTATAAGTTTTTTGCAGAATACGTGCATTTTGACAACATGCTCAATATTTTAAACTGCAAAAACGGCCTGTCTCAACAAATAAATGTACTTACTCCTCGACGCCTTTTCCTCGCCTGCACTTGAGTAGAAGTTGAGGGCGACATGGACCCGAGGGGAGAGCTCATGTTCCTAAAAAGAGACGAAACAGTCAATACCTCGTAAAGTCTACCTTTTTTGTCATTATACTACACATATTGAAGCTACTTATTTTTGTTATTTTGTTTAACCATTTCGTCTGTCCAATGGTCTGAACCACGTTAAAAAAATAAGCAAACTTACCCATTCTCATCGCCACTCTCCTTCTCCACCTCAATAGTCTCGTCCAGCTCGCTGTCCGAGGAACTAAAATCGTGATTCCTCTTCATTTTGTCGGTCCACAATAGTCCTACAGTGTGTATGCTTGTTCTGTCCTCCAGTAGTGCGAGTGTTCACGTTTACCCGGAGAGCCTCTGTTTGAAGCACTCAGCTTTCCCACGGTGTCATTTCAATGCTGGAGCCGACCTATTGAGGCGGGGCCTCGGGTCAAATCAGCCAATCACAAAGCGGCCGTGGGTTTGAGTGACAGCGCAGTTGGCCCAAACACATGCAAGTAGGCTTTGACAAGTCAGAGAGGAGGAAAATAATAAGGAGACATCTCACTCAATGGATATATGGAAGTTTTTAAAACGTGTGCCCTATGGGCCTAGAAACTGTTCTTGCCATGATCCATACCTTTTTGAAAACGTATGCAAAGTTTATATATAGAATATACACTACAATTTAGTAAGATTATAAATACATATTCTAATTCCCATGTTGAGAGATATCTTGCTTCATTCTCAATCGATATCATTTCCTCCTGCATTGTGCCAGTTTAGCCTTGCCCCTTTTCTGAGAAACCTCAACAGATATGACATTGGAGTGATCTTTCTGGTCGTAGAAGATCTTTGGAGAAACTTTGACAGCGGTCCAATGGACTTTCGGTCCGTGACTGCCCCCACCCATACCCACCCCCTCCTCCCCCGTGTGTGTCCCGGTGGTGGTGAGGAGTGGCTGGCCGGCTGTCAGCACGCGTTGGCCGTGGGAAAGTTCCCTAACCGGCGCTGATAACCAATCAGAGGCCGGCGGCCGTCTCCGGCGCTGGAATGAATGGAGCAATTGGTCGGGGCGACGGGCGGTCTGCGAGCGAGCGTGTGAACCTGTAATCCAATACTAACTCAGCCCGGGAGCAGAGACTGGGAGCACTGCCGCAACCAGAGGAAGCCACCAAGTCTAATCTTACCCCACAGAGAGACCTCATGCACGGTAAAGACGATGTGGGGACTTCAAGGACCTTCAACAAAAGAGCGTAATGCATTCAAAGCACTCCTCGACCCTTTTCCCCTGGAGTCTCCACATCATCACCACCACAAGACTTGTGGCTCCTTATAATGGTCACACTCCCCAAATAATTTGACAGAGCTGCTGGTGTGTTTGTATACATGGAGGGCTCATGTTACCGCATATGGAGCTGGAGCTCTTCAGTGAAGGGTCTCCTGCAGGGCCTGTTGTGGCATATTTAAATAACACACTGTCATTCAGTACAACCGGATAACATCATGTAACATTACATAACCAACATCACTTGACATGAACTCAACAAGAAAAGTGTTTCTAAAAAGCACATTTTAATATGTTTATGTAAATAAGTGTAATGTGTTAAAGTATAAAACATATATTTACTATGCTTTACTCAAAGCCACCAGACTGGAGTCAAAATGTAGTAATTACACATGACAGACAAAAAGCTCTTCAAAAACATCTCTGAACTACTGCTATAACTTAATTTAAGAAAATCAATTAAAATGACATATTAATGATCATAATAATATTATGAATTCCCAAAGGGGTAAAGAAACTACAAACTTTAAAGAAACTAAAGAAACTACAAACTACGACTTTAAAGAAACTACAAACTACAAACTAATTATAAGTTAATTTATGCAATTTTCCATGCTAAAACTTTATTTGAAACGCATGATTTTAAAAGCTTTTGAAAAGACCAAAACTGACACCTTCTCAGTTTCACAAACATCGGCTTGTTAATATTGTTTGCAATCCACATTGAAACCAGTTTATACCAGGAGCACACTGACATTAAATACAAACTGCCCAGCCGTCTGAAACAAAACATTTTGTTTTAAAATGTCAGTGAAGGTCACAAAAAGAAAATCTCCTGTGAAATATCTCCCCTTGCAACAAAACCGAAGGCTATGAATGAGGTAGCGACATATGCACCGCTGTATGAAAATAATATTGCAATATTAATTAAACACACCACAATTGATCATACCACACTCAGGACAATTTCTGATTTATTAACATATGCTTGTAAAATGCAACAGTAAATTATGGATCACACACACACACACACACACACACACACACACACACACACACACACACACACACACACACACACACACACACACACACACACACACACACACACACACACACACACACACACACACACACACACACACACACACACACACACACACACACACACACACACAGTGATATGGTGATTCTTATCAGTGGAAGCCAAAAGCAGCCCAAGGCGTGCAATAGTCATCACAGAGAGAGGAGGCTGCCTTGTTTGGTTTATCTGAATGAGAGGAAGCACTTAGGGGCTGTTTTCATCTTATTGTTGTTGCACAGGACAGACACACAGATGCACTGAGACATCCATCGAACTGATTATTGGTGTGTGTGTGTGTGTGTGTGTGTGTGTGTGTGTGTGTGTGTGTGTGTGTGTGTGTGTGTGTGTGCGTGCGTGCGTGCGTGCGTGCGTGCGTGTGTGTGTGTGTGTGTGTGCGTGCGTGCGTGTGTCGTTGGAGTGGGATAGTGGGAGTTGTGTTAACATACGTCCAAGTTCATGCAACCTGAAGCCTTTGTCATAATAAACACAGGTGTGCTTCACTATTAGTTTCTGACTGTGTGTGTGTGTGTGTGTGTGTGTGTGTGTGTGTGTGTGTGTGTGTGTGTGTGTGTGTGTGTGTGTGTGTGTGTGTGTGTGTGTGTGTGTGTGTGTGTGTGTGTGTGTGTGTGTGTGTGTGTGTGTGTGTGTGTGTGTGTGTGTGTGTGTGTGTGTGTGTGTGTGTGTGTGTGGCAAGGGGAGTGATAGGGGGAGGTGGGAGTGAGCCCTCTTGTTGTATTTCAAGTTCACCCAGAGTTCCCACGCTGTTATTTTCTGCACGGCTGTCTTTGTTCTACCGGTCTCATCACATGTTGTGATTAGTAGGGCCTTTCAGGGGCCGCCCTTTGAAGGTGAGGGCCCGCTACACGACATCATCAAATCCCCACCCTCCTCCGCCTCCCACCCTCCCCTCTTCTCCCGCTTCAAATCAGGCCACCAAACCGACTAAAACTGGAGGCCAAAGTAATCAGTGGTGCTGTGACGGTTCACCTCTGTTGCTCTCTCTCCACTTTCTCCTAATTCCCTGTTTTCATATATTTTCCTCTGTCTTGCTTTCTTGATCTTTCTTCCAATCTTCTCAATCATTCGTTGCTTAAGAGATTGAACCCAAATGGTGTCTCTCCAAACCCTGTCTTAAGCAAATTCTCCCAAATAAAAGTCCAAAGGGGAGACAGAGACATTTCTTTGAATGTTGGATCATCGTGATATTTTTGCCAGAAAATGATACTGCTCATGTCTGTTGCCCTCTTGCACTTTGCAATCAAAAATGACTTGATTTTCAGTTTATTATCAAGCCACAAGCGCATATCTTTCAGCAACAACATGTCATCAGATGTCAATTGAGTCTAGACTGTCTTACCAAAAGGAAATGGTTGGTGTGCATGCCGGCTTTGAAGTAGTTTTAAGGCGTATCCACCAATAATTTCAATTCACTGCTGTACACAGTCCATATTTTCTGCATTAACTGTAATACCTTATGCTGTATATATGTTCACAATGGTCCACATGTCATCAGGTGTTTAGCTGTATATGTTTGTTTGGATTTGATTTCCTGCAAAGGGCTAGTGTGGATGTACATGACTTCAGTGAGTGTAAATGAAGCTGTGCTGCAGTGCTGACGGAGTGACAATGATGAATGATGTTGATATCACATTCAGGAACTCTGAGTTTCTGCTAAACCAAACAATCGCATGCTTACTGTTAACTGCTTGTGGTATTCTCAGGGGTGTCTGCCTCATGATTTCATTATACAAAATTGATATTATCAGACACAAAACAAAAAAACACTCATTAATAAAGTTGATTATACAATGTACGCTATACAACCATTGGGTCAGAATGAGGGAAAACATTAATTTCAGAGCATGTGAACCAGCTCTGAATAATAAATTAAAGTATCAGTTAAACTTGCTCACCACTTCCTCCTCTTTGGTCAAACAAATCGGATCCTGGTTGACTCAGCTGATGACTGATATTAAAGGATAAAGCTTGTGTTTCCCATTAACATCATCCCAAATGTTCTTACCTCCTCTCCGACTTCTTTACACGATAACAAAACAATTGTAGGTTTGTATTATAAACCCCACAAAATTAAGAACTTGTAATGTTTACAACATACAAATACGTTTCTTTCTTCTGACCTTAATTTGCACCAAAAAAACAGCAACAAATACGAAAGAAGTCCATGGGAAAGAAGTAAGTAATACATTTCAGGAGGAGATTAAATATATGTTTCCTCGTACATCACATGTTTCCCGGACATGAAAATCACTTGAAGAGTTAATAATAGCTTTAGCTAGAAGGCAAGGTCATAGTTTCAGTTTTATTGTACAAAACTTAATACACACCATGTGATATAATTAATAAACTGACATCTTCTGGAAAACTGTCGCTAAACACATCTTGCCTTGAAGAAAGTACTCGTCTTTAATTGTGATAAGTAAAAAGATAAACTATAAAAATGTTATTGCAACGCATATTATTTCAAGTAAATTGTAGTAGACTGTAGAATTATGCTTTGTCTTTTTCAAATATGAAGCTACCACCAGAGAATTTTAAAGACATGAATAAAACCATATTTTATCCCTCTTTTTAAAACCCATAACTGATAAATATACTTTTTTTTAAACGTCACGTTTTTTTGTAAGTTGTATATTGGACCACGGTTGACTTTAAGTTTTGATGTTAGGCTAATACATACACTTCTTAAACTCAAATAACTTTCCTTTCTCAGCATATTAAGTGTATCAAATTATGCACATACATTACTCTGCACACCCAAGGGAAGTGACACTGAGAAAACACATTTTAGGTTGAGGGAGACTTTAAGTATTGTTGTTATATGCATATCTTAGGAAACACAAATCAGCTTTTGAAGGTGTGAGACACTGCGAGCTCGGCGTCTGCAGGTTAGCCACAGACAGATGTTTGTCCGCTCCAAAACAATACTGCGATCCCCTCTCTGGTGAAACCCTGCGGAGGGCGAGCCTTGTTATTGTTTATAAATAGAGCTGTGTGCACCACGGAGGAAGGCTAACTTTGTTTCCCCTGACAGGGAGAGGAAGCGATGGCTAATTCTGCTCCAGACGTGTGTGACACCCGACCATTGTGCCTTAGAGAGAGAGGGGGTGAGGGAGAGAGAGACATTGTTTGAGAATGTGTGTGTGTAGGTCTTTAGTGTGACAATTCAGTATTGGCCTTCAGGAGGCTGGGTTTGAAGATGTCATTGTGCTCCTGCCTCTCATTGAACATTCCCTGTGAGTTTTGTTAACAGGGTCCTTGCCTTGAAATTAATTCAACAATGAACATTTCTGTGTGTGTGTGTGTGTGTGTGTGTGTGTGTGTGTGTGTGTGTGTGTGTGTGTGTGTGTGTGTGTGTGTGTGTGTGTGTGTGTGTGTGTGTGTGTGTGTGTGTGTGTGTGTGTGTGTGTGTGTGTGTGTGTGTGTGTGTGTGTGTGTGTGTGTGTTGAGGAAGTGGAGGACGTGTCAAAGTTGACCCACTGACACTCATCTGTGTCTCTTTCTCCCATGGGAAGTGTTCAAGAGCCTCCCTCTGTCACACACACACAGAAACACAAACAGAGAGAGAAACCAACTCGATGACACAAGACAAATTATTTCTCTCTCCCTTTGAGCTCTCGATGACTATTTTAGAGAATCTAGTTTTACTCAAGTTGGATACTTTAAAACTTGGCATTTCAAGTCTTGAAAACGATGCAAAGAAACATCTCTTTGCGTTTTGCACTGAATTTATTTTCTAAAAGCCAAACTTTACTCAACGTTAAACTAAATGTAAGGCAATCTGAATAATTTGTTTTGAGGAAGGAAATGGTGCATAATCTAAATTAAAAGGATAAGGCTGGCGTTATAGATCTATCCTTGTTGTACAAATATTTCATGCAAATACCAAAACTAACAACGTGTCATTTCACCTCTATATTTTCTGACTTCCTGCTCTCACTCCCAAGCCCATTGGTTCCTCCTGAAGATACCAATCTCTAAAAAAGATATTAAGTATTGGGAACAGTCAACTATTTTCAGCTGTGGATTAAACTGTATGTCACCTATGTTTTTTTGTTTATAATTTTTTTAAACTAATGCAGGAAATCGAGGCATCTGGCTTTGGTTCCTGCTGACTGTTAGGAGGTTATATTCATTGTTGGGCATAGAAAAATGTTGCTAGCCATTTCCTTTAACACATTCATATTTTTTGAAAAAGTAAAACAATATCTCTGGACAGTACATACAGAATAAACAATGCATTAGAATAGCAACAACTCCACTCTGGTCTTGGGTGTTGATGTGAGGCACGTGTAGCACATCAGCAGATTTGACATATGTTGCACGGATCATGTCTGTGATTTTTTTTTTGCTACAGGAAACACAGACGACCTGAACACACCCCTTCATCTGCCCTCTCTTCATCTGCTTCCTCTGATCTTCTTTATAGTCCGCTAATCCTCAGTCTGGTACATTTGATATCTAAATTCAACAGGTGGATGGGAGGCAGCACCTTTGACTCCCATGTGTTTGATCCAGTCAAATAGAAAAAACTCAAGAACCTGCTGCTGAATATTCACAGGATGTCTCAATCAGAGCTGTCTGACTTTAATCTGGAGCTAAAGTGGGAAGTGAAGTGGCGGGTTTTGAGGGGGTTTGGGTGTGACTCATGTCTGGAGTCGCTGAAACTCCTGGTGGGTGGTCACTGTGATGAGAGAGTGAGAGAAAGTCGTGGAGAACAAAGGCAGTTATTTAACTTTCATCTCAGCTTGAGGTGATTATTCGCTTCGAGTTTGACCCAATCACACTTTCATTCTGGCCTTGTGCCCTTGGCGAACTGGGAACTTTGTCCTGTTTTGACACTTCATACGAAGAGTAGGACAAGGATAACCTGCTGCCATGCCACCGTAGTCACGAGTAGAGCAAGATGTTCATGGTTTGTGTCTGAAGACTGACTCAGATTGCCCCAAATTTGATCCTTTGATATGGCTGCAGCGTGATCTCTTAGTCTGACATGAAGGTATGTCGGAACTGTGGAAAACAACATTCGCCTCATTCGGTTGTCAGATCTCCACACACACACACACACACACACACACACACACACACACACACACACACACACACACACACACACACACACACACACACACACACACACACACACACACACACACACACACACACACACACACACACACACACACACACACACACACCATGTATACATCACTTCAGGGGACATTACATTGACTTACATGTATTTCCTGGAGACTTATCCTAACCATAACCAACACATGCCTAACCCTAACCCTAACCCTAATCCTAAACCTAATCAAGTCTTCACCTTAAAACTAATGGGTCCCCTCATGGGGACCTCCAATTTGTCCCCATAAGGGAGGCGAGTCCCCACACGTGACTGTGTAAACAGATTTAGGTCCCCACAAGTATAGTAATGCTAGGCCAGACACACACACACACACACACACACACACACACACACACACACACACACACACACACACACACACACACACACACACACACACACACACACACACACACACACACACACACACACACAGACTTCTAACAGCCCACACATTTCTAATCACTCATCTTTACTCACTAATTCGTTAACGAGCATGAACAGTGAAAACATGTTTTAACGTTTGACATTTGGCCTCACAAAAATAAAAGACATTGAGCCACGTTCAGTATCTGTGCAGTCTTGGGAGAAAGCACCCCCCCCCCCCACGCCTCTCCTGCTGCAGTGAGGGGTTGCTGCTCCTCTGACCCCGGTAATGGTGGAGGGTCAGGAGTCAGGTTGTGTGAAGGAACCGTCTACGTCTGCAGAGCGCGTGAGGAGCGCCTGGGAACCAGAGCTCGCCGTGTGATCCCGTGAAATTGATCTCTCCAGAGGGGACCAGTGGTGTGTATTTGTATGTGTGGTGTGTGTGTGTGTGTGTGTGTGTGTGTGTGTGTGTGTGTGTGTGTGTGTGTGTGTGTGTGTGTGTGTGTGTGTGTGTGTGTGTGTGTGTGTGTGTGTGTGTGTGTGTGTGTGTGTGTGTGTGTGTGTGTGTGTGTGTGTCTAGGAGGGGAGCGACCGCGACAGGAGACAAACCAGCGGAAATGGTAGATCCCAGTGGTTGGAACGTCTTGCCGTGACCAGGCGGCCCTGTCTGCATGCCTGTCTGCAGCAGGAACGATGCGAGGCAGGGGAGGGAAAAGGTTGGGACGACTTCACGCTTCATTGTCTCCTGAGACAGAGGCAAATAAGCAGATACAACCGCAGAATGGCCATTTCTCATTGTCAAAATAGCAAAAGGCAACAAAAGGCAGCACATGGCAATTACAAACCAGCAAGGAGAAGGTTGACATGTTGGGATTTAAAGGTCCCATGTCATGGCCATTTCTACTGATCATAATTCCATTGTTGAGGTCTACTAGAATAGATGTACATAGTTCAATGTTCCAAAATCACATTGGTTTCTCATTTCTCATCTCTGTAGTATGTGTATTCACTCTCTGTCCTAAACGCCTTGTTGGAGCTCCTGCTCCCCCTCCCTATGAGCCCACTGCACTCTGATGTGTGTTTATGTGTTATAATGGCGTTTGTTAGCAGTAATGACAAACTGTTTTGCTCTGCTCCGCCCTTTGAGACTCGAGGAGCTGACAGTTTGAGCTGCATTAATGTTTCCTGGTTGCGGCGTGGGGTCTGTGAGACAGCGAGACACGGCGAAACTCAGCCTGAACTCAGCCTGAGCACACAAACGTGAGTGTGGGACGAACTGTGAGTGGAGATCCACGCAACTGCGGCGGAGAAAATATAAGGCTGAGTGTGTGTGTGTGTGTGTGTGTGTGTGTGTGTGTGTGTGTGTGTGTGTGTGTGTGTGTGTGTGTGTGTGTGTGTGTGTGTGTGTGTGTGTGTGTGTGTGTGTGTGTGTGTGTGTGTGTGTGTGTGTGTGTGTGTGTGTGTGTGTGTGTGTGTGTGTGTGTCTCAGTATCTCAGAGACAGACCCCTCTAGTGAAGGAGGCCTGGCTGCTCTTTCATCTTCAGCATCTGCTATTCTTCTTACAGAGCTCAGTCTGCTCTGCATAGTTAGATGCAACCACTTCAGTCATATCTGCAGGCTGGTTATGGCAGCTACAAATCCAATCCCTTCTCGTGCTTGTTCAATCACAGAGGGATCTTATGAGCTCTTTTTTTGTCTGTCTGCTCCCTCCCGTAGGCTTTGTACAGACATTTCGGAACAATCACATCTATTAGTAGGGACTTTTGATGTCTGATCCCTCCGCTGCACATGGGGCCGGCGTGGAAATGCGGCGCACCCCGTCGAGTAATTCCTTGAGGTTTGCTAAAAAGAGAGACAGAAAATGTGTCAAGAATTTACCACAGCTTTGAAGCAATGCCATGGATGTCTCTCAGAATTTATGTCCCCTGTGTTGTTAAGTGATGGGTGGTGATGGTAATGGAAGGTGTCACATCAAACAGACCAACGAGAAATATGTGCACATTGCTTTTATAAAGAAACAATGCAATGGAGGAGAAAAGAGTACAAATTCAGGCATGTGTTTTCCTTTTATGATGCAATGTGCTGTATACCACCTACGAGTATGATTAACAATATAAATGTTAATCCATCATCAGTGGAGTGTTTGGTGAATGTTAACAGAAACATGTTTTTTAAAATAGCATTGTGTGAAATGTATTATATGGCCATATTTCAGAATGCAACATAACATTTGTATGGCTGGTCCTATATGTGTTGTGCTATTTGAACATGTTATGCCCTGCCTGGGCTTATCACAAGCTACAAATATAAAATATATATTATTTAATTGATTCATTATTGTTCGAATATTATTCTTATTACAGCATATTCAACAATATAATCATACGTTTGTGTAGATTGCATGAACTTTAATTGTAGTTTTTATGGTTCTTTTACCCTGCTTTTCATATCACTGAAAGCATAATATTGTTGTTTAATTGTATTTTTGTATAGACACAGTATCCTTTCAAACATTTTATCTGTATACAGTATGACATGTATTATATTAAAATGTGTGCACACAACCCCTATCTGTCGGTCTGTATAGCCCCCTGAGACAAATGTGTAATTTGTGATATTCGGCTAAATAAATACAATTTCATTCGTTGATTGTTATTTTCCATGGTTATGTTCTGTGTTCATTCATCTCTCAAAGTTATAGGTAATCAGAATTGGTTGTTTTTGATGGGAGCATTGTCATTTCAATTATCTTATGAATAAATACATGTTTCATTGATATCATATACAGCCTAACTTTTCTGTCATTAAAAAAACATATCTTGACCTAAAAAAGCTTTGCTAGATTATGATTCTCACAACATGCAAAACAGTTTATGATAATAAAAAATGTGATGAAAAGAGTGTTTAATTTGCTGATGACATCACAACCAAGTCAAATCCAGGTTTGTGGGAAGTCACACACTCACCGGGCTTACGTGTTGTCATTACATCACTCAGAGGCCAACTCAAAACATTAATTAGACAGACTTCCCCGGCTTGTTTGCTTTTGGACTTGTGAGTGACGTGTGTAAGCATTTGTGTGCATGCATGCACGTGTGTATTTGTGCATGCTCCTCTGTGCTTTGTGTGTGGTGGCTAGGATTTCAGTTTGGGTTCGCTCACCAAGTTTGGGCTTTGCTGTTTGTGTGTGTGTGTGTGTGTGTGTGTGTGTGTGTGTGTGTGTGTGTGTGTGTGTGTGTGTGTGTGTGTGTGTGTGTGTGTGTGTGTGTGTGTGTGTGTGTGTGTGTGTGTGTGTGTGTGTGGTGTGTGTGTGTGTGTGTGTGTGTGTGTGTGTGTGTGTGTGTGTGTGTGTGTGTGTGTGTGTGTGTGTGTGTGTGTGTGTGTGTTTTGTCACAGGGTGGTTAGCGCAGGGCTGATTGCTGTTTATTTGGTCTGTGGGTTGACACAGAGCCTAACAGTCAGGAGCTACTGACAGCTCTGTTTTCATTGGGTCCCTGTGGCCGGACCAACACTAACACTCGGGTCCCGCTCTTCCCTCTGTCCCCCGCACCCCGAGACCCCCACACCAAGCTTCCTGTCTGTGATTCGAAATAACATACAGTAAATCAATATGACTACAACAAGATATTTTCCTAATTAAAGCCAAAAAATACTGAGAGAGATCTGTTTCAATTAGAACCTTAAACTGAATAATTTCAGAGATGAAATGTAAAGCTGCTTAGGTGATTGTGTGTAAAACCTTCACAACTACAATTTGATTTGTGCACATGAAGGTTAACATAAATGGATTGCTGTATATTAGTCAAGTGCAGTGAATGATTGACACTGAAACCAGTTTTTATATCGAAGAAAGAAACTGGGAACAAGCTCTATGTTAATTGACTGTATTCAAATAATAAGTTAGATGATAAAATATTGCAAGATAATAAATAAATAAGATAAGATACAAAAAAGATGTTGATTAAAAAAGTCACTTTCAAAAAACTGCCTATACAGTAAAACAACTAACCAGGTTTGAAAATAAATAAAATGTTCTTCAACTATTTCTTTTTACAGTCTACAAGTGTTGCATTGACCATCGAACCCCTCTCAACACGACTTGTCGGCCCTTGCACACACTGATGTAAGATAAACACACACACATGCTGACATGCTCAAGATGGTAAATGGTACATGAACACTTAGTCAACCATGAAATGTGACCCTGTCTTGGCCTACACACACACACACACACACACACACACACACACACACACACACACACACACACACACACACACACACACACACACACACACACACACACACACACACACACACACACACACACACACACACACACACACACACACACACACACCAGTAAAGAGGTCACCGCTTGGCGCTTTACCATCTGGTGGTCAGACCCCCACCACACACACTCACATATAATGATATAATAATAACCTGTACTGTCCTCAGCACTGGACTACCAAGGCTGTCTCCTCACCCAACACTACTACTGACCCTGTTACACACACACACACACACACACACACACACACACACACACACACACACACACACACACACACACACACACACACACACACACACACACACACACACACACACACACACACACACACACACACACACACACACAGCTGACATCTCCCTTAGCTGAGGAGAGTATTTGGGGAGGAGGGGAGCGGGTGCGGAGATGGGATGGCTGTGGGTGGGTGTGTGTGTGTGTGTGTGTCTGCAGTAACGGCTGCTCCCGGCCGTCCACACAGCTGTCTGCAGGACACACTCACACACACTGAGCGGCTGTGAGAGATCCCCCCCACGACTGCTTCCCAGGCCTGTGACGGAGAGAAAGGAAAAGGAGGGGAAATTACTGGAAAGGATTCCACACGACCGTACACACACACAAACACACAGACACACTTACACAGCAACAACGACACGTACAACGTTATGCATACATGTACACACACATTATCTTGCACTGACAAAACTGGTCAACGTTGTACTCCACCTGCTCCTGAATGAGCATGCAAAGTTGTTTTTTTAACAAAGTTTTATAAAGTTTTAATAAAGTTTTAAAAAGTACTTTTAGGATTTATTTTCAGGTTTGGGTCATTATTTCATATTGGTGGGATATCTTGAAACACTACGAAATCTGTATAATGTACGTATGTTGGCAACTTATTGCCAACATAGAGTTTGATGGGCACTGTTGATATTATTTGTTATATTTGTCTTGTTTTTCATTGGTCTGAAAACACTTCTTGCATTAATGTTACTGTCGGCTTGACCTTTGTCTTTCAGATAACTCTGTCTAACCTGGAAGTTTGTTTAAAACATCAACATCAACCATGTTGTACTTTAAAAAGGCAACTTTCCACTGGAGACAACTGTTGGCAGGTAAAGGGAGGAGGGTTCAAGCTGATCTTCCAACTATTTGACTGGTAGGTAACAACCATTTCAGCTGTTAGGGTTAGGGTTAGGGTTAAACGTGTATTTAGTGTAATTAATGGCAACACAAACAGTCCAGTGTGAGAAAAAGTTTTTAGAGAGTACTTGTCCATGGACAAGTGAGTTTGTCAATGTACTTGTCCGAATACATTTTTCACTTGTCCAGAATGGACAAAAATTGGGGCCACTGGAATCTTCTTCTTCGTCATCGTATTTTACATTTTCCCACGGTTTTTATGATACCGCTAACGTAAGTGAGCGGTAAGATTTTACTGCATCACACAAAGGGTTGGGTATCGTTTGGAATTTAACGATTCCGGTTCTGCTTTTCGATTCCGGTTATTTTCGGTTCTCAGTTCCAGTTCTTTGAGAGGGTCAAAATAAGTCCCATGACAAACTGGGAGAAAAATATATTTATGAAAACATTAAGTGAAATCTGTATTCCTATTTACAAATCACTTCATACTGTTGAATTTCTTACGGTTATTGAATACAATTATATAAAAATAATCTCTGCATTGTTTAGTTAGCTCTAAGTGGTGCAGTTTGAGAATGTACAATTGGCCCAGTGTCCTCTGATGTTACACTGCAACCTGCCTGTGAGACAGAGTCCAACCACACATCTCCAACACATAGGACATACATAACCTAATAATAATAATAATAATAATAATAATAATAATAATAATAATACATTATACAACTCAAGACGCTTGCACGCATTTATTTACTTTTACAAACACGTGAGCTAAAATGCTTAATAACCTTCATTACGTGTTAGAGAAAGAACATAAGAAAGTTTGACAAAGATGCGGCTGTTAAACGGGCAGCGGATCCGCTGTGTGTAGAAAGAGAGAGAGAGAGAGAGACGCTGAGCTGCACCGTGCAGCGATCAGCTGATACGGAGCATAGAGAGAGCTGCAGTCCGCGGGGCTCGGCCTCGCCTCCTGTCCTAACAACTCTTATGAATCCCGGTACAGGACAATTGTTATTTGTTCCTACTCGGAACCGAGTTTTGCTTCCCAACTCGGGCACTGTGCTACACTTCCCGCTCCGCCCGCCCCGTTAACTGTACAGAAAGCGGCGAGATGCATTTCCTTAGGAATCGACAAGCAGAACCGAAACTACATTTCTAAACGAACAATGGCGGACACGTACAATTTGCGAATGAGTTCTGCCTTTTGTAAACTGAATTTATCAATAATTTGTCAATAAATCAGGGCGAAAAACGTCACTTGTCCGGCGGACAAGTCAATTGAAAGATCTACTTGTCCGATATTGTAAATAACACGTCCCTGACGGTGGGACGTGTACTTTTTCGCACACTGACAGTACTGTAAAACATTCCTTAAGAATTTCATTGATATGTGATTTTGATGTGGTTGTTTTCTTGCTAATATGGTCTTGTTAAAACTGAGCTAAGCAAGCTATAATGTAAACATGTGGCCGACGCCACACATAAACATTAAAAGAAACCAGTTTTATTTTAACCATGTGGTTTCAGCAGTTTGATTGAATATCTGTATGTGTGCCCTGCTGATATCCTTTTTGCCTGGAGCATGTGGCCAGGATTCACACATTGCACAATTAACCAGGAAAGCAATCATTCTCTCATCTGATCCATTACCTTTTTTATTCTCTAATTAAGTAGTTACATTTATCTAAAGTGATCAAAACCTTTTGCATATATAATATCGATTTAAAAAATACTCAGTGACCAACTGGGTATATGTCGTTTAGTCATGAGGAACTGTCTGTTTGAGTGTTCTCTGTTTGGACTTGTAATGCCTTTCTCAGCAATACCATAAGATTCAATAACACTTGATAATAAATAAATGTCAGCGGCCTCTCGCCCACTCTGTCACCAGGAAATTGTTCATAGCTAACAGGAAACAGGACCACAGTCTCAACAGGAAGAAATGAGCCGCCACTTTTGGTGAAACCGAACCTCATGGGTAGTAATACTCTTAAGAAGCATGTTTCCATTTAACACATTTCATTTCGTAACAGATGTAAAGACGTGTGAAATGGCAGCATCAGTGAGTGTTGTCCTAACAAGAAAAACAGATTTGTTCTGTAAATGGTCACATCCCTTTAAAGAGTGTAGGTTTCTCTTCTGGAGATGTTTTGATTGCACAAACTGTGCTATTTTAGTTATTTGTTGAGGGCCTCATGATATTTTGGACGTGCCATGTGAAAACACGCAGCGAACTCAGGATTATTCCCCATGTTTATGTTTGTATCGGGCACTTTACGCCGTGTTTGTTATCCCTGCAGATGGAAATAGACAGAGGCTGGAGTTTCACAGGCACAGGAAAGGCTTTGTTGGCAGCCAGGGCACTGAGCTGTCGCTGAATGTGAAAGAATCTGGAAATCTGCATTAATATCAACTGTAGCCTCAGGCTTGCATGGTGATCAGCTTCAGTGGAGAGATATTGGATGCATTCAGTGGGATTTAATGAGAGACTACAGTAAAAAACAAAGCAAGACAGAGAGAAATAATTAAAGTCACTTGATAGGATGAGGCTCCATGAAAATCAAAGTTGTGACATCCCTTCCATGAGTCCAGACCCCAGATGTAATGCCTGGTGTTCACCGCACATACTTGCTTTGCGTTTTAGCGTTTCTCATGAGTATTTGGGAGCATATTGTTTAGGCGACAGCGGGTTGCTCCCTGTGTATGTTTGCGTGAGTGCGGTGGTGTGTGAGTGAGTTAGTACTGTTGTGGTTATTGATGCATACTTCTTATGAGGCACGGCATTACGAGCTGGGCAGAAGTTAAGAGGCTGGTGGTGTGTTTGTTGTGTGCGTCGAGAGTGTGGGAGCGAGACAGAGAGGAGAGACAAAGACACGGAGACAGAGGGAAAACCAGAGAGCGAGAAACACAGAGAGCTAAATTAAAGGTTAGAAGAGAGAAACAAAGAGAGAGACACAGGCTAAAACATAACGACTGCATGTGTGTGATTAAGTCAAACAACCGTGGTGTGTGTGTGTGTGTGTGTGTGTGTGTGTGTGTGTGTGTGTGTGTGTGTGTGTGTGTGTGTGTGTGTGTGTGTGTGTGTGTGTGTGTGTGTGTGTGTGTGTGTGTGTGTGTGTGTGTGTGTGTGTGTGTGTGTGTGTGTGTGTGTGTGTGTGTGTGTGTGTGTGTGTGTGTGTGTGTGTGTGTGGACCGCAGGGAGCCATAAACATAACAACAAGAAACCATGATCATCTGTTGGTGTTGTACATCAGCAACCCTGTCTCCAAAACATTGTGTTTAATTACAACCGTCATGCAACAGATTACATTGACAAAACAATGCTGACTAAGTTTACGTT